>NC_080112.1:78130808-78290808 GCF_950005125.1 Chionomys nivalis | reverse complement strand
GACAGCTAGAGCTACATGATGAGATATTTCTCTCCCTCTATTTGCCTCTCTGCCTCTCTCTCTCTGTCTCTCTCTCTCTTACACACACACACACACACACACACACACACACACACACACAGGACAGCCAGAGCTACATGATGAGATTCTCTGTTTCTCTGTCTCTCTCTCTCTGTCTGTCTCTCTCTCACACACACACAGACACACACACATAGGACAGCCAGAGCTACATCATGAGATACTTTCACACACAAACGCGTGTGCATAAGCACAAATGTAAATTGTACTTGGTGATGCATTCCTATTACCCCAGGACCTTAATGTTTGATTGCTGTTAAGAGACAGCATGATCACAGCAACTCTTATAAAAGAAAACATCTAATTGGGGCTGGTTTAGGGCTGGTTTACAGTTTCAGAGGATTAGTCCGTTATCATGACAGGAGCATGGCAGCATGCAGGCTTCCGGTGCTGCGTGTTCAGCATCCAGGAAGGAGTTGTTGAGAATTCTGCAAAGGCAGCAGGAAGAGAGTGGCACTGGGCCAGGGTTGGGATTCTAAAACATGGAAGCCCACCACAAGGCCAAACTTACTCCACCAAAGCCAACGCCTGCCTCCAATTCCTTCTCAAGCAGTGCCACTCCCTGAGAACTAAGCATTCAAATATATGAATCTGTGGTGGCCATTCATATTCAAACTACGACACTCAGTATTTGATAGGTGAAAATCAGAGAATCACTGAGTTCAAAGGCCAGCCTGGGCTGTGTAGCAAGAACTTGTCTCAAAAGAAAAAACAGCATTGTTTTCCCTAGGACTTCTTTATCTCCACATCTTACTGAAAATTTATGACACAGAATAAATAAATAAACATCCTTTATTGATTTACTTTGTTTCATCATATTTGTAATGAAAATCGTTTATATAGACAAGCTTTACTGAATTTATGGTTTCAGACATCTATTTGTGGTGCTCTCTATCAAGATATTATACTTGGATATTGTTTAGAATATTTTCCTGATATCATGGTTGTTTCATGGAAAAACTACTTTCAGGCAAAAGAAATTTAATTAGGCTTTTCAGGAAACAGATGTAATCTGATGTAAACATGTGAGAGAAAACAGCTCTAAATTTACAATCTCCTTTTTCCTTGTTTTATATAGGCACCCATTCAAAAGATGGAAGTAGAGGAAGTCAAAGAAGAGATGAATGAAAATGCTGAAGGAGATGGAGGAGAAAAGAAAGAAGCAGTGGCGGCAGAAGGAAAAGATGATGAGCCAGGGGAAAGCATCCAAAATTTAGAGAAGGGTGAAGATGGAGAAGAGGACAAAGATAAAGATGAGGAGGTGAAAGATGAAAAGAGGGAAGAAGTCCTGGAAGAAAAGCCAGATGCAGCAGGAAGTGGGGACGCAAAAGAGGACAAAGATGATGAAGGCAAAGGAGGTGATGAAAAAGAAGACAGCAAAGAGGAGGAAGGGGATGGGAAGAAGGAAGAAGAGAAAGATGACAAAGACGAGAAAGCTGAAGCCAAGGAAGAAGTTAAGCAACAGAAAGAGGAAAAAGAAGAGGAAGGTGGAAAATACAAAGAGGAAAATAAAGAAGATGAACAGGAAGGTCAGAGTGAGGGAGACGGAAAGGAGAAAGATGAAGGGAAAGAGGAGGAGAGAAAGGAGGAAGAAGGCAAAGAAAAAGAGGTTGCAGGGGAAGGAAATGATGAAGACAAGGAAGATGAAAGCAAGGTGGAGGCCGAACAAGAAGCTGAAAACAAAGATTTCAAACAAGGTGGAGAAAAGGAGGCGTCTCTGAGTATTGTCTAAAACTGCCCTATGTGATATCATAATTTGGTAACATGTACCTTCCTGTTGTAATGTTAATAGAGATAAATATTTTTATCAGATATTTTATAAGCAGTGCTTTTCTTTAGCATCATTCAACCTTGGAACATCATCATACAGGTTATTAGTTGCAAAATACCTAACATCACACCTTTATACATTTTGTGATTATAGTAGTGCAAAATATAAAATGTATACTTGCAACTTTGTGAATTTCACTGTGTGTAAGTTATATATTAAACCTTTGTGTTTCAATTTTATTCTTATACGTGATAATTTTGCAGACAGGAGAATTCCAAAAGAAAGAGTTTGGTACAACTTTGCTGTTGTTCTCTAGGTTGCTTTTATAAAGAAGGTCAACTATTTTCAGGTAATGTTAAGAGTTAGAATTGCCATTACCAAATATAACTGTATTAGTAGCTTGGAAAGAATATAAGATCTTAATTTTGTTTTTGGAAAAATTTGAATGTTTATTTCAGGAGGGCAGTTTTGATTATATGTGTATGCACAAGGTTTTGCTGGCTTTATCATAATAAAACAGTTCTACAAACATGATGATAGTTTGTGATGTTTCAAAAACATGTAGTTTAGTGGGATTTTAAAATCCTGGATTTTTCTCCCATTTGGTGTTCAGGAAAACATTTGAGGGTATTTTTGTTGAAATAAAATTAATAAAGCATAAAACTCACCATTTTAATCCTTTCAAAGTATGCAGTGCATTGGTTTATGCCCGTTCATTAATTTGTTCATTTTAGTATCTTAAGGCTATTCCATTCAGTCAAAGCATATTTTTTCCTGAGTATTTATATTGCTTCTAAATTGTATCAGTTATAAATCTGCCATGAACACTTATTACTGCTTGTATTAACAGTATGGTCGGTGATGTCCTTTGACATGGAGAAGTTTTGTTTTATTGTGATGATCAGTCCATCTGATTCTCCAAAGTACATTACAAAAGTGCTGTGCCTTTTGTTTAGATTTAAGAATTGGAGGTAGAGAGGCAGGACGATCAGTTCATTGGACATCATTGTTAGACAATGACAGCAGACATACTGCCAGACCATCCCATGCAGAAGTTACCGTCTTAATCCTTTCTGTTGTCAGAGTAACACTGCCAGTTTTCTTCCTATAATGGCATCCTAGCTGATTTGGCAGAACTATGGTAATAGGTAAGTTTTCTTTTCAAGTGAAACCCTATGCTGTCTACAAAGTAGCCAGCTTCATCTTAGAGCATTAGTTGTGTAAAGGGTTTCCATAACAAGAACACGGTACACAGCAGTAGAGTTGGTCTTCCATTCTATTTTACTAAACTTTTTTCCTGAGGTCTTAACTTTGTTTCTTGGTGTTTTAATTGGATATCATATTCTCTACGCCATCAAAATTTTGCTTTATATTTTTTTTCTAAGTCTCAGTAGCAAAATTGAAAAGGCGTAAGGTAGGAGTGCTGGCTGATTATAGAGGACGTGTCATTGGAGGGGAAGGTAAAAATATGATACAGATCGGCAGTAACATGGGCTCATCTAAAGTTGTGGAGAAACAACCCAAGCATAAAAGACATTCTGTAGGACTCCCCATGGAGAAAAGTTGTTCGTGAAGACCACTTTATCTTTTAGTAACAGGGGACATCTTTGCCTATCTCACCAGCAACATAAGGCTCTGGTGATTTTGTAATAGGGCAGAAGAAGTGCTTTGGTAACTACATAGTGCTGAAATCTTATCTAAGGATTTACAGTGTGACTTGAAGGCTTTCCTCACAGATAAGTATGGTACAGTGTAAAAAAGGAATGCGTACCAGAAAGAACTCTTTCTTTAGAGGAGTAAACAAAGGTACACTGCCCATGCTCCAGTGGACGGCCACACATCTGTGGCCATACGAGCAGCGCTAACTGGAACCAGTGGGCCATTTATATAGAAGACGTATACATAAGAGTTGGGAGGAGAAAGGACTTGGGGGTGGAGGACCTGGGAGGAGTTGGAGGAAGCATGAGGGTACATATGGTCAAAATACATTTCATACATCCATTTTATACATTGCTCAAAGAATAGCAAATGTATATGTAAAACAACACAAATATTAAAACAATTACCAGGTACCCTGTAGCTAGATGTGTAGTAAGTTAAGTTTATCTCCCTATGACCAAATACTTAAATGAAACAAGGTCGTAGAGAAAGAATTTCTTTGGTGTATATTCAGAAAAGGCAGTCCATCAGGATGGGAAAGCATTCCAACTAAAATGGAGGAGTTGATGCCTGTGGGAGCTTGCTGGGCCGTTTGCTTATGTGATACCCACCCGGAGCAGAAAGCTCGGTGCAAGGGGCCTGGACTATAACCCTCAGGGCCAGCCAACCACAGCCTCCTTCCTTCAGTCAGCCTCCGCCTCCCAAAGGTTCAATAATCTCAATAGACAGTACAATTTTCTCGGTGTCATATTCAAACCCATGAATGTGTTTAAGGGACATTTCTTATTAATACCATAATAGTAGATAACTTGAAATTCAGTTCCTTAAAATAAATTGAAAAAGAACAACTCTATATAATTTTTAAGGAGTGTGGCTAATACCTTATATAAGGAATATATATTTGTATTTATATAAACAACCTACTGAGTTGTTATTTTTTGTTGTTTGAATCTACATGACTTCAGGGCTGAGTACTTTGTACTGAACAACCAATTATCAAAAGGGGATCATAACAGAAAACCACAGCTGGACACAATGCGAAGACCAATGGATTGTGGGGAAGTCAGCCTCCATAGATATAAATTAGCAATCCTTTTAAAACACCATAGTTTGGAAGACATAAACAGGAGACAATATATGCGATAACTGGAGTCTAATATCATAAAATAATATAATGGCCATTATTAATGACTTTCGGCCACAAAGATAAATTTGAGAAAAAACTTAAAAGCCAGATTTTGATAATCCTCAGTAATATTTTTGCCTCAAAATAATTAAATATTTGAAAATGTTATTGAAGCACTTTTGCAAAATTAAAAATAAAAGCAATCCTTTTAAAACAAATTGTTTAACATCCGAAGTGGAGAAAAAGTCCACCAAATCTGCTGTGGCTTAGCCACACCTATGCTAAAACTAAAATTACGGTACATCTATAGCAGGGAGGTAAATGACTTATTTGAACTCCTTTTTTTAGAATATAAAGGTTTTTTATTATGATATTTGCATGATGGATAAAATTCATTCTTATTATAAAAAAGCAGATGTGATTATCTGCATAAGAACTGCAGAATATGGGCCTTTCCATATTCCAAGGAGAGGGGAGGGTTTCTCCAGGCCTCGGGCTTCTCTGAAGAGCCATTAGCAGCTAAGGGCTACTGAAAGAGGAGTCATTGTACTTAGTGCTGTAGCCAAGGGTAAGATGCCTGTGATCCAGTAAAACACCCTCCAACCTGTGTTCATGCAAGCGACCATAATTAAACACAGTGGGTCACACACACACACACACACACAAGCAGGGTAGGGTGGGGAGGAGAGCAAAAGAAAGAGGTAAGGTGGGAAGAAGTTGAGCAGGTGTGGGGGGAGGATGAGAGGAGCATGGAGAGATGCATACATTCAAAATACCTTCAATACTTACATGAAATTATCAATGAATAAATACTAAAAAGAAAAAGGAATTATCTGATTGTTTAAAAACTATTAATCCTATCACCTCTCATTAATAATAATTCGTCCAGGTGGGTTAGGGAGGTTGGAGTGACCTGGGAAGAGTTAGGGTATGATGGGGTAATGACTATAAATGAAGTACGCTCTGTATGATAGTCTCAAATAATTAGTAAATCTTATATTTAAATGATATTAATTAATTGTACTTCATAAAAATGATAGTGTTTCAAATTATATTGGTTTATTTTAGAAGAAAAGAGTAAGTAGGTGAAAGCCTAATTTTAAGTAAAGTAATAGTTTGCCAAAATTGTCTTTTTAACTGGTTGATTATTCGATTAGTAAATGTCTTTGCTTTAAAATGTTTCCCAGAAATACTAATTATATCAAGAATCACATAAAAGTATAGATCAAAGTGGTTTTCTTTCTTTCAAAAAGCTAAACACTGAAATTTAAGTAATCCTAGGAGCCAAAATTATGATTTGCTGTATGCGTACTTGACAACCTATGCCTTTAATGCTTTTTAACTAGATTATTCAATCCAGGCTTGTTGGAATTCACTAAATAGCACAAATGAACTCTTATATTTTTAGAAACTGAGTTTCTGATTATATAATGGGAATTAGTATGTGTATATGCATTTTCTACACTAGAAAGAAGAAATTGTGAAGTGAGGAGGTGCATAAATTCGAAACACTTTAAAAGTAGCTTATAAAACTTTTCAATGGAGGTAAAGAATTTCAAGCGAAGTTAAGTGATTTCTTCAAAGTTGAACATGCGTAGCTTCCTATGTGTCAGGCCCCTCTGAGCAGCTTGCACAGGTTGTGCATCGTTTTGTTTGCTTTTTCCTTCGAGGCAGATGCTACCATTATTTCCACTTTAGAGATAAGGAAACTAAAGTAGAAAATCTCATCAAATTCATTAGTAGCAAATGCACAACTTCTAGGACTTGGAACAGGTTATGTTCTCTTTCAAATATATTAAACCCGGAAGCCATTCTGCCCAACAGAATTTTGGAATTTGGTAGGGGTTTGTAGAAAAAAAATCTTAAGATGAGAAAAGGCAAGTCACTTTTCAGTGTTACACCTTAAAATATTTTAATGCATTATGTCAATAAATAACTCTTCCCCGACTATGTGTCAATTAGGTATTTGAATTACATTTAGTGACAAAATCAGAATTCTTTCTTGCGCTCACAGTATTTATGGTCCAGCAGAAGAAACTGATGTCTTAATCATATAAATAATTATTAATTTCAAGTTTTGATAATGCTATAGAAGAACAGTAGTTAATGAGAGTTAAAACAGTATGACAGAAATTTAAGAGGAAGTAGTTGTCTAATTGGCTCCTCAGGTATATGGATTGATTGAACTCAACTGGTAACTTCTCACTTGAAGGTTTTCATGTGGCTGTAGAGATATAGTGGTGGACTCAGAGTCAATTAAAAGCCCTGTCAGCAAACATTGATTCTTCAAGAGCATGATGGTTTTGCCATGCTGTAAACTGAATGCAAGGTGCTGCCATGATACACAAAGATTCATCACAAGTCTAGTGCATCATCTTGTTTGCTTTTCATAAGCTAGATCAGTTATTTTCATGTCACTGTCACCAAAATTTTTAACAGGAACTGTTTATTCAGACTTACAGTATTAGACAGTCTCAGTCCAACATGGTAAAAAAAAAAAAAGGCATGGAGGTATTGGTGGTGGTAGAAGCACATGCAGGAATTGCCTCGTATTATATCAAAATAAGAGAGAGAGGTCAGGAGCAGGAGCTGGGCTATAAACAGCTAAGATCCTCTCCAGTGATCTACTTCTGCTAACAAGGGCTGACCCTCTGAGGGTTCTACGGAATTCCAAAATACGATCAGCACAGGACACGCATTCAAATCATGAGGCTGTTGGGAACACTTCAGATTCAAACCATAATATATGACTAGCTTGTGCTTCTTTACAGCAAAGGACTTTCAGGAGACTCTAAAATTTCCATGGTGAATGAATTGAAACAGTCAAATTCATTCAAACACTAGACCTAGTATAAAATGACACTAATCACATTTATTGGTCAAAAATCAACTCAAAATGCCTGTCTGGATTCAAAGAAAAGCAATTTGGTAAAGATAAGAATATGAAAAGTCATGATTCATTGAGAAGTTATCTTGAGTGTTGGCTATCATGGTTCACTTTCTCTGCTCTGTTTGCACAACTGCTATTGCATAGATGTTGAATCTCCTGGGTTCATTCCTAATGAAAAGAATATTTTCTCTCTTGTTTTGCTTCTCTATTTTTTTCTTTAAAGAACACTTTTTTCATTTTTAAAAATGGATATGAGCATTTTGCCTCCATGTATGTTTGTGCGCCACCTGCATACAGTGCATGAGGAGGCCGGAAGAGGAATTTGGATGCCTTAGGACTGGAGTTACAGATAGCTGTGAGTCACTGTGAGAGTTTTGTGAATCAAACCTCAGACGTCTTGGGGAATAAAAAGCACTCAACAACAGAGCCATCACTTGAGTCCCCAAGGACACACATGAAGCGGGAGTCTTCTAATGTATAGCGAGATGTGCTACCCACTGCACCACTTGCCCCTTCTAACCTGGTCATTGGAAAATTACTTTTGGGGTTCTGTTTAATTTATATATCCTGAACTCTTTCCTATTCTGTGCTTTTCTATTTTTCTCATCAGTTTGCTCATGCTCATTGATACTTGTTTTCCCCTCCTTCTCTTGGTATCCCTTTTACAACAGTTTCCTACTGTTTTTGGACCTCTGGCTTTCATAGTAACATCATTTCCAGAAGTGCATTGTGACTTTTAAAAGAAATGCAATTGAATTTTATGTGTATGGGTATTTTACCTGCATGTATAAATGGGCAACATTTGTGTGCTTGGTGCCAGCAGAAGCCAGAAAAGGAATTTGGATTCCTTTGGAACTGGAATTAAAGATGGTTGTAACCATATCCTTGCTGCTAATCAAACGTGGATTGTCAAGTTCAGTGTTTCTCAATTTGTGGGTCTCAATCCCTTTGGGGTTTTGAAAAGTCCTTTCACAGGGGTCGCCTAAGACCATCATGCATATCAGATATTTATACTATGATTAACAACACTAGTAAAATTACAGTTATGACCCAGCAACAAAAGTAATTTTATTGTTGAAGGTAGCCAAAACATGAGGAACTGTATTAAAGGGTTACAGTATTTGAAGTACACTGCTCTATAGAATGTAAAATTATCATAACAATTGAGTCACTCCTCCAGCCCCATGTGCTTCATAACTTAAGAACCAGGAACAGAGGAAATAGAGTTTGGCAATTAGAGGCATAATTTGTAGAAAGTCGGAAAATTTATGAACAGTATTAAATGATCAATTTTACACTCCATGGACATCTATCTATCTATCTATCTATCTATCTATCTATCTATCTATCTATGAATGATCTCTGTCTCTTTAAAAATTATTTTACTATTTTTATGTGTATGATATGTGTATGTCTGTGCACTGCTTACATGCAGTTCTCAAGGAAGCCAGAAGAGGGCAGCATCGGATCCCTTGGAACTGGAATTACAGAGCACTGTGAGCTGCCTTGTAGGTGCTGGAAATAGAATCTGGGTTTTCTGTAAGGGCAACCAGAGCTCTCAACCGCTGAGCCATCTCTCCAACCCAACTTTTTTCTCTTTCTCTACTGACTTTCTCTAAAGATGAATCATTGAAACGTCTGACTGTATATGTAGGCCTGGATATAGAAACAGTCAAATATTCATGACAGAAGAGGAATTATGAGGAATGTTTCCTTAAGCTTTTCAAGAGCACCACAGAATGTAACTGAAAGAACACAATGAGTGGGATATCACTAGGAGATACGGTCATATAGGACCACAGTCATATGTGCAGTTAATTGGTCTAGCATGTCTGTATCCCAAAAAACCAAGAACAGGGATGTGTGGTAAAGGGTCCCTGCATTTGTGAGTGTTCTTCACAGAATTCCTCCAACGAGATATGTGTGGACAAAATGAAGTAATAAAAAGAATTGCTTCATATAGTATAAAGATAATCAAGTTCAAATGCACAGCAAGATTCAGAAGAGCTAATTGTGCAGTTTGAATGCAAAGAGTAGCAAATAGAGACCTAGGATATTTGATAATATGTTTGAAACCTGAAGGTAGCTCTGTGGAGAATTCCCTCTCCTTCACAGAAGCCATGTTGTTGTTATTGTTGTTGTTCAACTTAGGCCAATTTAATAGGAGGCCCAACAAACATCAAAGGATTAGTGACCTGTTTCCTATTTCCAGGGACAATGAATACGTGTCCTCTAATGGAAACCCAACATCCACGTGGCAAGTTACCCTGAGATAATCGCACTATCTGAAAGTTCACATATGGAGAGAAGTGTCTGGCTGGTCCTCAGGGATTTGAATCAGTCCATATGAGGTGCTAGCCATGTAAATAAAGAAGACATTTTGAAGAATCAGTCAGTCAGAACTGTGTTCAGGCGCCTATGTCACTACTTCTTCTCATGATCAGACTGGAATAACATGTGCGCTTTCAAGTGGCTTCCACCTTAGCAGACTCCTGGGTCCTGATGCAATCTTGAGAAATAAGAATGCTTCTATCTGAAGTCGTTAAATTTTGGAATAGATAATTACAAATAATCAGCAAATGAAACCGAAATTAGCAAAAATATTATGCAAGAACATTTTTAAATCTAGGCCATCTGAAATTCTGGATTTAAAAGATCCATCAAGTACTCAGTGCAATCAATGCTGAAAACATCACGGTCAGGGAATAGCATGCGGAAATCCTAGCATATTAGAGCATGGTATTGAAAGGACCATAGAAAATTCGACATACTCATATTCTGTATGCACACACATGCACCTACACACATGCATAACAAGTGAAACCGAGTAGTAAAAGACGTTTCAATAACAAAAGTGGGACCTTGAAAGTAGTGAACCTAACCTTTAAATTTAGGGTAAAATGTGACTTCAAGCTTGGAATTCTATAGCAAGACAGTTTATGACTCAATTACCACCAGGACGTTATTATACATAAACAGTATCAAAAATCGGATCTCCTATCTGCTCTGCACAAAAGACAGTGAAGGAAAGTTGCTTCACTATGCCAAGTGTAGGAAGGTTTTTTAAAAATTATGAAGTTTTACTTTCTGTCTGCTCACATTGTTTCCTAGTGTCACATTTTAGGAGGAGTTTTAATGATTTATGTGATAAGTGAAACGTTTTAGAGTAATTTCTAAGTTGGAAGATAAATAATGTCTTTGGTTGCCTGGGATCATCAATTCTGATATTGTTTGCGTGCCTATGTCTTAAGATGGAAAGAACATATTTTGTATACATTTTCATATTCCATTTTCCATTGGAAATACATAACAAACAAAATTTCCCTCTACAAGTATGTGAGGAAATCCAACCATAAATAAGAGCAAAGTGAACATGTAGGAAAAATAGTCCTAAAGGAAGTGTTTGTGAGATCAGACTTGGAAACAGTCTTACGTCTGGACTTCCTGCAATGGCAGATTGACACGGATTACCTGAGGAAACACTAGTAGATAGGGCTCAGAAACATAATATATTTGGTTATTTACAAGAAACTGAATTCACTTTCCAATTTAAAAGAATATTGGATGAAGATGCAAGGTTCAGCCATCTAGTGAAACACAGGAAAAGGCAGAGTAAACAGAGATAGACTAGCAGAAAGCAATAGATGATCTAAGATAAGTCTTAAGTACAGTCACCTCATATTTATGATTACAGAAATTATATTTCCTTTTTATTACCAGAAAAATGTAGCAGTCAGTTAACTGTTCTCATTTTGAGATAACCATTTTACTCCCAGTGCCTGTTAGTGTGTGTGCTATGGGTTAACCCGGAAGAAGAATCTAAGCGAGCAATGGACACGTTCAGGTTGTAAGGTCTATTTGGTGTTTCAGCACTCCAATGAGAAAAAGTTTTACTACTCATAATGGAAGATAAATCGTTTTATACAACTCCCCCGAAACAATGAACACTGAAACAAATTCAAATTTTAATAGCTAAATCTAATCAGACACAAACAATATAAGGAACCATTTGAACACAACCGTGCTGAATAAGTTTACTGATCACAGGAAGAATCAAACTATAAAAACAAAATGCAAACCATAATCCTTCACACATAACTTCGTATAAATAATTACTAAGGCAGAAACCAATGGTTTCCACTCACAAAGTTTTTGATGGCTTGCTTCCATTTGTTTTCTTTAAGTACAACTTAGATGGACAAATGCACAGGAGTTGTAATTGAATTTCAGTTTCCCATACTGAAGACATCCAAATCAAGAAACACTATCACAAGCATCGACAAAGCACCCTTAGGCTCGCTTTTAGTCATTATCCACTCTGACAATGGAGCCCCACTCCTGACTTTTCACAGCACAGTTTAATTTTATCTAATTTTCAGCTTCTAAGTGCAAATCATCATAATGCATTGCCACTTCGGTATCTGAATTCTTTCATTCTGCAGCAAGTTTATGAGATTCAATCATATTTTTCTGTGAAGTGGTATTTTGGCCAGCATGCGTACATATAAAATTCTGTTGTGTGAACATACCTAATTTATTCATTAAATTGTTGATAGTGGAGGTATTTTACAGCTTGGAGTTCATATGAATAAAGCCTTCATGAATATTTTCGTGCATGTTTTTGGTGACCACAGACATGCATTTCTGTTGAGCATATAACTAGGAGTGTAATTGCTAGGGTGCGGGTCATGTATAAATCCTGCCAACTCATTTTCTAAAGAGGCTCTGCCAATTTGCACTTCCAGTAGCACAGTGTATGTTAGATGAACCAAACTGAATTGCTATGTACTGAGTTAATAAACATAAAATTCTCCATGAAAAGGATTATTCTGGGAAGAAACAGGAGCTATAACAAGATATTGCTATGCGAATAACCCACCACTCATTTTAACCCTATTATCCTTTCCTTACCTCTAATATAGCAGCTGGAAAAGCTAATTGTAACCTTCACAAAAGATTTTGCAGTTAGGGGAGCCATGTACTAAGTTCTGGACAACACGTTCTAATAAGTCTGTTGTTACCGTTCTTATTTTATAAAGAATATGTTATTATGTAGACACAGAAAGCATCTTGCATAAAGCACAGTCTTCTAACATCCTCAGATAAACACTATTCATACACTTGTATTGTTAATATATAAATCAACCATTAACATTCCAAATGAAATACAACAATAATGAAGAAAAGCCAGTAAAAATCACATTTCTAGAATATCTACTTTGTTTTAATCTTTTGTAAATAGGATGACAGTAAGAGAGGAAGCAGGGAGGGAAGGAGGGAGGGAAAGGGAGAGAGGGAGAGAGTGCAGATGACTAGAAATCCAACTAACAGGCTTCCTATTGGAGGTTTGAGTTGGTTAGAGGAGGTCTCCCACTTTCCCTCACAAACTTGTCAATTTCCCTAAACAATTACAAGGGGGGCTGGAGAGATGGCTCAGAGGTTAAGAGCATTGCCTGCTCTTCTAAAGGTCCTGAGTTCAATTCCCAGCAACCACATGGTGGCTTACAACCATCTGTAATAGGATCTGGTGCGTTCTTCTGGCCTGCAGGCATATACATAGACAGAATATTGTGTGCATAATAAATAAATAAATAAATAAATAAATATAAAAAACAATTACAAGGCCTTGGTGTTATCAACATTCTGAGAAATAAAGTGAATAAATGAAAATCAACATTACACCTTCCCTTTCAAGCAAATAAACATCACTATTAGAAGCTTTCTAATTTGAAGTCCATTGTTTATAAAGTTCTATTTAATGTTTGGATTTGACTTGATTGTATGAGCCATAAACATAAAAAGTTACTTTTAGTTTAAGATTTTTAGCAATATTTTATGTATTTATTTTTACTTTATGTGAATTAGTGTTTTGCCTGATATTTGTCATGTGTGAGGGTGTCAGGTTCCTTGGAACTGGAGTTTTAGACAATTTTGAGCTGCCATGTGGGTGCTGGGAATTGAACCTGGCTCCTCTGGAAAAGCAGTCAGTGCTCAAGGGCTGAGCCACCTGTCCAGCCCTTTAAGATTTATTTTTATTTTATGTGTATGAGTGCCTGTCTGCAAGTATGTCTGTGCACCACATGCATGTGTGGTATATGTGGAGGCCAGAAGATGGCAGCAGATCCTGTGGAACTGGAGTTACAGACAATTGTCAGATGCCATGTGGATGCTTGGAACCCAGTCCAGGTCCTCTATGAGAGTAGCAAGTTCTCTTAACCATATAGTCATCTCTCAAGTCCCTGTTGTTTGTTTGTTTGTTTTTTGAGGCAGGGTTTCTCTGTAGCTTTGGAGCCTGTCCTGGACCTAGCTCCTATAGAACAGGCTGGCCTCGAACTCACAAAGATCTGCCTGCCTCTGCCTCCCGAGTGGTAGGATTAAAGGCATGCACCATCGCCACCTGGCCTGTCCCTGGATTTGTTTTTATATTTAATCTGATTGATCATAAATAATTTATTCTAAAACTAAGGTACTATAAAATACTTTTGTTCCTGTTTTTCAGTTATCTTATTTTTATTTTATGTGCATTGGTGTTTTACTTGCATGTGTGTCTGTATGAGGGTGACAGATCTTGTAGCTACAAACAGTTGTTAGCTGCCATGTGAGTGCTGGGAATTGAACCCAGGTTCTCTGGAAAAGTAATCAGCGCTCTTAACCACTACACCATCTCTCCAGTCCCCCTTGCTCCTGTTTTTTAAAACATGGTCTATGTGTCAGACAGTGGTGGAGCACTCCTTTAATCCCAGCATTTGGGAGGCAGAGGCAAGTGAATCTCACTGAGTTTGAGGCCAGCTTGGTCTACAGAGCTAGTTCCAGGACAGCCAAGGCTGTTACACAGAAAAACTCTGTCTCAAAAAAACCAAAAAAAAAAAAAAAAAAAAAAAAACCCAAAAAAACAAAAACATGGCCTATACAGGAAATTACAAGTTTAGGCAATCTCTAATATGTTTTAACTAATCAAATTATTATTTTGAGATAAGTTTAGATACCCACATAATAATTATAAATAATATAGAATAGTTCTGTATATACTTCATTTGCTGACTGGCCTTAAAATATATCCAAGTTCTAGTTCCTGGAACCTTATAATATTGCCTTACATGGTAAAAATAAAAAAAAAAGCATTTATAATCATGGTTCACTAGATGATCATGATATGGTGATATTATTTTGGAATACCTCCACATGTAGATACAAGTGTCCTAATGTGATGGAAGCAGAGGAAAGCAAGACTAGGAAAAAAACAAGGTGAAAAGATAATGGAAACAGATTGGATGATGTATTTTGATGGCAGAGGAATGTCATACTAGCTAGCGAATACAGGTGGTCATTGGGAGCCAAAAAGAAAAGAGGCAGGAATCCAGGTGTAGCCTAGTAGAAGAGTGACTGTCTAGCATGTAGGAGGTTCTGTGTTCCATCTCCAGCATATAGCACAGAAACCTGGCCAAAACACACACACACACACACACACACACACACATTCTGCACTCAGAACCTTTAGAAGTAAAATTGCACCAACACCTTGGTTTACCTTGATAAGTGTTTTTCTGGACTTCTGTACTCTATGATTATAAAGAAGATAAATTATTGTTTTAAACAACTAAGTATTTGCCATTTTTGCTTCAGCAGCAACATAAAACTAAATGCATTTAGTTTTTCTTTATGACAACATCTTGGAAAAAGCTAACACCTTGTAATAATTAGTATATTTACATTGACAAATTCAAACTACAAATTATTTCCATCATTGGGTAGATCCCTTATTAGTTGCTGCTGTGAAGTCACAACAAGAATATCAGGAGAATGACTTAGTGGAGCAATTGTTTGCTTTGGCTCACAGTTTCAGAGGATTCAGTCAATGACCCTTTGACCCTGTTGCCGTTTGAATGTGAATGGCCCCCACAGGCTCTTACATTTGAATGCTTAGTCACAGGGAGTAGAACTCTTTGATTGGATTAAAGGATTAGGAGCTTTGGCCTTGTTGGAGGAGGTCATTAGAGTAGGGCTTTGAAGTTTCAAAAGCATAGTCTCTCTCTCTCTCTCTCTCTCTCTCTCTCTCTCTCTCTCTCTCTCTCTCTCTCGTTTTCTTGATCATGCTGTCTGTTCCCAACAACAGGGCAATGACTAAGATAGACCTATGTTTTTGAACAGCACATCATGGAAGTGTGTGGCAGAAGCATGTTATTTATGTCACAGCATATTTATGTCACAGCATATAAGAATCAAAGATAAATGCATGTGACAGTGCCAAGGTTGAGATATAGCCTTCAAGAGCATTTTCCTAGTGACATAACTTCCTCCTCTTCACCATCTCCCAATAAGGCCATCATATAATCAATTATCAGAAATTAATCCATTGATCACATCACAGCCCTCATGACATAATCATCTTTGGAAATAACAGAAAAGGCACGCCCAAAGATGTGATCTACTCATTTCTGAAGTATCTCTCAATCCAATAAAGGCAACAGGCAAGTTTAATTTAATGTCATACTCATTGTTCTTCTATAGTCACCTCCCTCCTAACTGTATATGCTTTTAAACTTTGACTAGCAGCAATCTGTTACCTGTTTCTATAATTGTCATTTGAAGAGTGTTACAAAAATGAAATTATATAGTAAGCAGAAATTGTGAGTTAGTATTAAAAAATAAATTTCCAGGGCTGGAGAGATGGCTCAGAGGTTAAGAGCATTGCCTGCTCTTCCACAGGTCCTGAGTTCAATTCCCAGCAACCACATGGTAGCTCACTACCATCTGTAATGGGGTCTGGTGCCCTCTTCTGGCCTGCAGGCATACACACAGACAGAATATTGTATACATAATAAATAAATAAATAAATAAATAATAAAAAAAATAAAAAATAAATCTCCATAATTCAAATTGTTTCCTAAATTAGTAATTCATGATTTTTATTGCTAAATAGTATTCCACAGTAGGAATTTTTCCATGGAAGAAAATCTGGGTTGCTTACAGGTTTGTTCTGTTCTTAGTAATGCTTTTATAAAATATCATGTACTTAGTCTAGAATGAGTGTGAGTTTACTTTAACTGAGCTGTTCTGTATGTAGTGATACATTTGGAGTTTTATATTTCCCTTCAAATAATGAATATTACTTGGTGTAATATGCTCTTGAAGGTTATATCTCAAATTACCACCTGGACATGACTTTTAGTGAAAGTCTCTTTGTGTCTTTTGCCCATTTTCAATTAAACTGCGTATTTGAAGTTTTTATTTATTTTGAGTTTTTATGTTTTACATTTTCTTTTTGTTTGTTTCCGTTTTGAGACAGGGTTTCTCTGTGTAGCCCTTGCTGTCCTCAAACTGACTCTATAGACCAGGCTGGCCTCAACTCAGAGATTTTCCTGACTCTGCCTCCCAAGCACTGAGATTAAAAATGTGCACAGAATTCTTTTTTAAAATATTTATTTATTGTGTATACAATGTTCTGTCTGTGTGGATGCCTGCAGGCCAGAAGAGGGCACCAGACCCCATTGCAAATGGTTGTGAGCCACCATGTGGTTGCTGGGAATTGAACTCAGGACCTGTGGAAGAGCAGGCAATGCTCTTAAACTCTGAATCATCTCTCCAGCCCCCACAGAATTCTTAATATACTCAAGGCAGAAGTAATTCAGTAGAGAAGAGGAGGGCAATATCAAACAACTTATTTTTCCCAATTAACCTATCTTCCAGCCTCTGATTACCACCATTCTATTTTGTACCTCAAAGAATTCAATGAGTTTTAGATTATACATTTAGTGCCTATCTTATTTCATTCAATATAATGTCCCCCAAGTTCATCCATGTTGCTGGAAAGGAACATTTTCTCTTTCATTAAAGCTGAATAATATTTTGATGCATGTGCATATGTATATGATATGATATAATATAATATATAAACCTTTTCTTTATCCATTCAATTGATAATGAATAACTAGGTTGCTTCTCTTGTCATTTTTAAATTACTGCTTTATGATACAAGTGCCATTGTTACTTTTATGCTACATATAATTCACTAAGTTACTTTGCTACAACCTGTTTAGACTTTTCTCCCTACTCAGATTCCCCTTCCTACTTTCATGTCTTACATACACAATATCTACAGACATGTCTCTAGCAGCTGAGATTCTCAGCTGAGAGAAAATGTGATAGTTTTGTTTTTTAAACATTTTAAATTTAAGGCATGGTGGTGAACACCTTTAATCCTAGCACTTGGGAGACAGAGGCAGGTAGATCTCTGAGTTTGAGGCCAGCCTGGCTAAGTTCCAGAACAGCTAAGACTACACAGAGAAACCCTACCTTGAAAAACCAAAAAAAAAAGTCTTTAAGCATTTAAATAAATTTGTATAGTATGTTTTGATCATATCCATCTACCGTTAAGTGACTTGAATTCTGCTGAGTGTCCTGAATCTTGTCACCTTCCCCACTGTACTGGCCATATGTGCATGGCTAACATGTTCCATACAATTCCCTGCAAATACTCGAATTTTATTTTTTTTATGGCAACATGATATCCTATCATGGATCTGTACATTTTCTTTACATATTTATCTGTGGATTGACATTTATGCTGTCTCTATATACTAGCTATTGTGATAATGTAACAATAAATATGTACATACAAGTATCTCTGGGGTGTGTCTGCCTCAGAACCCTTTGAAACACACCAAGGGATGTTATAGCTCGATTGTATCACATCATAGTTCTAGTTTAAGATTCTTTTTTTCAGGAACTCATCTTATTTCCATACAGCTGTACCAGTTTACATTACCACCAGTTGTGTAGAAGGGAACATTTTCTTCTTGTAGTTTAACGTTTTCGAGATTTGCATTTATCCTGCGAGCCCATTTTGAGTAGATTGTGCACTAAAGGCTTAAGTAATTATTTGAATAATTTATTAAATAAGTTGGTCTTTGTTCACTGGCATTAATGAAACTTTCATCCCAAATCAACTGTATGTAAAGGCTCAGGTGTACGTATAAGCTTTCAACCTTCTTCATTCCAATTAGTCTGTTTTCTGGTAACTTTTCAGTCTTTTTTTTGTGATCTTTTAAAGAAATATGTGGCGTTTAGAAAGGGCTTCCCTCTGTAATCTAGATATCCGTTTATATCACAATTCTCCTGCCTCTACCATATACTGGCATTACAGGGATATGCCACCACACTGGGCAGTATGTCTGCTTTTGTGCCAGTACATTTACATTTTGGTGTCCAGGCCCACTCCCCATTAGAGACAATGGGTATTGCTATGTTAATCAGGCTGGATTTGAATTCTTGGCTCTCTTGCCTCCACTGCTTGACTGTTGGAATGTAAGGCCTGTGTGAGTATACCTGGCCTATTACTACACCTTCAAGTCAGTTTCTTTAGTCATGTCATATGATCTAGCAATCTTTCTTTTTGTTCAAGATTGCATTTACTTTTGTCTTGTAGTTCTATACACATTTTAGAATTACTTTCTATCACCACAAAAAATGAAATTTGGTTTACAATTGACTCTGTAGATCTTTGAGGAAGTAGTAACATTTTTTAACAATACTAATTCTAATAGACGAATGTGTGATGTTGGCAGGCATAGTGGTGCATGCCTTTAATCCCAGCGCTAGGAGGCAGAGGGATGGAGGTATCTTGCGCTTGAAGCCAGTCTGCTCTACACAGTGTGTTCTAGGACAGCCAGGACTACACAGAGAAATTCTACCTCAAAATACATAAATCTGGGGCTGCAGAGATGGTTCAGTGTTTAAGATCACTGGCTGCTCTACCAGAAGACCGACGTTCAATTCCCAGCCCCCACTTTGTTGCTCACAACTGTCTGTAACTCAAGTTCCAGTGGATCTGACATGCTCATACAGACATACATGTAAGCTAAACATCAATGCACATAAAAATATGCTACGTTTCTCCATTTATAAGTGTTATCTATATTTTTTGTCAATACAGTATTCAGTATATAGATCTAGATTTTTCTTCATTTACTTTTACTTTTAAGTATTTTATTTTCATATGCAGTTGTTGTGGTGAGATTTTGTTTGTGTTGTAGCAAATAAAGCTTTCCTGAAGATCAGAATGCAGAGTTAGCCACACTAGTTAGCCATAGAGATCAGGCAGTGTGGCACATACCTTTGATCCCAGGATTTGGGAGAGAGAGAGAGAGACAGAGACAGAGACAGAGAGACAGAGAGAGAGACAGAGAGAGACAGAGAGAGACAGAGAGAGAGAGACAGAGAGAGATATATGGTAGATGGATCTCTGTGACTTCAAGGCCACCCTGGGCTACACGGGAGTGAATCAGTCTAAAAGAGAAACAGAACTCACAACTTTGATCCCAGCACTTGAGATCACATGCCTCTAATGCCAGCGCTAGGGAGGTGGAGGCAATGTGGCTGGGCAGAGAGAGAAATATAAGGCTGGAGGAGACAGGAACTCAGTGCATTCAGTCTGCGGACTTGTCGAGACAGAATTCCCCATTTGATCTGAGGATTTCATAGAGGTAAGATCTAGTGGCTGGCAGCTCTGCTTCTCTGACCTTTCAGCTTTCACCCCCTCATATCTGACTCTGGGTTTTATTATTAAGATCAACTAGAATTTGTGCTACAAGTTGTAAATAGAAATAACTTTTAAACTCCCATTGCAGAAAGTCTATTGTTGAGTAAAGAAACTTTCTTGACTTCTTGCTACACTTTTTGGGGTTTTCTGCGTATGAAAGCACAAGCTCAGGAAACTATTTCTTCTTTTCCTATCTGGGTCTCTTCTCCTTTTTGGTTTTAAATTTTTTTAAAAAAGATTTATTTATTTATTATATATACAACATTTCTTCCATGTATGCTTGCCAGAAGAGGGCACCAGATTTCACCTTAGATGGTTGTGAGCCACCATGTGGTTGCTGGCAATAGAACTCAGGACCTCTGGAAGAGCAGTCAGTGCTCTTAACCTCTGAGCCATCTCTCCAGCCCTTGGTTTTAAATTTTTAATGACTTATTTATTTATGAGTGTTTTGGCTGTACCCCTGTTATGTACACCACGTGTGTGTCTAGAGGCTGGAAAAGTGTGTTTAATTTCCGGGAACTGGAGTTACTAATGACTGTCAACTCCTGTGGATGCTGGTAACTGAACTCAGGTCCTCTGTAAGAGCACCAAGTGTTCTTCAACATTGAGCCATCTCTTCAGCCCTAAATATCTTCTACTTTTTAAAAAATCTTATTATCAGCCGGGCGGTGGTGGCGCACGCCTTTAATCCCAGCACGTGGGAGGCAGAGGCAGGCGGATCTCTGTGAGTTTGAGACCAGCCTGGTCTACAGAGCTAGTTCCAGGACAGGCTCCAAAACCACAGAGAAACCCTGTCTCGAAAAACAGAAAAAAAAAAAACAATAAATAAAAAATATATATATAAAAAAAAGAAAAAAATCTTATTATCGTTATCATCATCATCATCGTTATTATTCCTCCTCCTTCTCTTCCCCTGACTTCCTCACGATCTAACAGTTCTCTTTTCATTACTATTTTCCTTGGATAACTTTTTTATCCTGTCATCCTAATTCTGTATATTTAAAGCTAAAGCAAGTCATTTCTAGGGAGCGTAATGTTTGATCTTGTTTTTCAACCAGTCAGTCTTCTGAATAGAGATTTTCATACATTTCTATTTAATACTTAATAGGTAAATATTTGCTATTTACATTTCGTTAAAGACTTATTGGCTGTTCCATAGTTCCTTTGTTTATCTCTATAGGCTTTCTGTCTTGAGGAGTTACATATTTGTACAGATATGTGTTGGTTCATTGTTCCTTAACTTTCATCAGTTTTGTTTCTACTAGAAATGGAAAAAAAAAAACAAACCAGGAGTCTACTGTCGGACACAGGCCAGCAAAGCTGTCAAGTGAGCAAAGACTGACACATCTTTGAAAAGTTCATCAATATCACACCCTGGCTGCACCCTGGTGGTACTGAAGTTAAGACTCGGGACCATTTGGTATCTACTGCGGTTCTGAGGAAAGCTGGAGAGCTTGTTACAGAGGCTCATGGATGCAGAGGCAGGGTTTTTGTTGTTGTTTGCTTCTTTGCTGTTTTGTTTTGTTTTGATACAGGTTCTCTCACTATGTTGTTCTGGCTGACCTGGAACTCTATGTAGAGCAGGCTGGTCTCAAACTCACAGACTTCCATTTGCCTATCTTTCCTGAGCATTGGGATTAAAGGCATGCACCACCATGCCCAGTTTGTTACAGAGGCTCAAACGATCATTTCTCTTGGAAGTTTTTGGTTTTGTTTTATGTATAGGATAAAAATCAGAAGCTTTCAGCACAGAAGCTGGAGAAAACACAAGACACTTTCATGATCTTGCTCTAGGACAAAGGGCAATGAGGCTTGAATTCAGGGGTTCAGATCCTCAAATCCACATCTCCGTTCTTGTGCTATACATAAACTGAGATTATGGGGGAAGAGGTGGGAGTCAAGTTTACAAAATTCCTGTCGACAGACTGGTAAGTCTGTTTACGAAGCATTATTATGTGCCATTCCTCCCACATCTCTTAACAAATGCTTTTATTTGGGAGTTTAGAGCTAGACAAGGAGATAGCCCAGCACTTCGGAAAGCAGACTTGTTCTAGATTTGGACCTGAAGGCAATTATTGTATCTACTAACTCGGGGTTCATCTGCATCCCCAAAACAATACCCTCGGGGTCTTGAGCTTCACCGGAATTTCATAACTTCTTATCTTAATTCCAACAACGAGACTTGCCTGTACATGGACACAGACTTGGTACTGTGGGAGGTATATACAGGTGACTTCTGACATTTTCTTAACATCCTTCATTTAATTTCTTTTGTCAGAAATTTATAATTTTTAGAATTGAGAATTTGTATGCTTCATTTGATTAGTATCTAGTAAAGTGAATGTAAATAACATTGTTCTAAATTTCAATTTTATATGTCAATATACTTGTTGATAATGTACATCAACTGCTTTAAAAACCATATAAAATCCATTCACTGTAATATAGACTGTGATGTCTGCAATATATTCATCATAGAGGGCATCTACACAGATATTGCATTATTTGCTTTATTATATCATTTACTTGAACATTTCCTAAATCTTTATGCAGGCAAAATGGAAAAAATGAAAAGTCGTTCTTGTTAAAATGACATATTCAGAAACTTCACATTTTCATAAGATAGAAGCTACCAGTATTAAATATTCTAAAATATTTTTACCTCTTCACAGCTAATTGTGCATACAATGCATTTGTTTAAATGTGCATAAAGAAAAAAATCAATGTTCTATTCTTGTTCAGCAACTAATTTTAAAATACTTTCAATCACTTGTTTGACAAGGCACAATTATGGGTGGGTTGGTTTGTTTTCACTGATGAGTAAATTTGAAATTAATAGATTTTATTGACAATTATTTTTGAAGCATTCAAAATAGTAGGGAAAAATTGACTACAAATATTAAAACACGAAAAAGTCACTAAATTCTTTATGCTTACATATTTATGCTATGTGTGAATTTTCATTCATTGGTTATGGCATCTTATTTCAAACAGCTTTGAGGAAAAAAATGAGTATGAGAATACACACCACAAAGGTATTTAAAGTTTCATGAACTCTGGAATAAATTCACTTGATTACTTTTCGGATGTGGAGGTGTTCTTCACAAGGAGAGGAGAGGGGGCGGTGGCGGGAGGCTTTTGCAGGTGAGGAGACTGGCGCCCTCTGAGATCATTTAGAATATTCACGAGGCCATAGCGCTTCAGTGGCCAAGTCGGGCTCTTTAACCCAAAGTACTTTAGTCCCAGTCCACCTGCTCACACTTAACCACAATTGTAATGAATAAGTGATTAAGCAAGTTTTCAAACCAATCTTAAGGTAATCCATCTAAAGTATAATTTCCCACACAATTAGATGCATCACTCAGTTCATTTGATTCGATAACTGGACAGATAAACTCGAGTAGTCATCCTGAACTTTAATATACTCATAGAACAAACATAATGGGTGTTAATTCATCATCCACCACATATTTTTAAGTAAATGAAAATTTTGGAGACGTTAAGTTTCTGCCTTCAATGCGAAGTGAAGGAACGAAGCAATTTTTCACTAATTCAGAGGGAAAAGCTTCCATCTGCAACGACAAGATGACCGTGGCCAGCACTGCTCCAAATGCTGAGTGGCCAGTGGCTGCAGTGCCCCGCCTTCCTGTAGCACATACAGGCCTTCACATTGTTGACTGTTATCTGTTTCAATAGTAAGATGATGCATCTTCTCCAGTCAGCAAATTATATCATGTGCCCTATACCTGCCTACTGAGTTTGAAATTCGGGTTATAGATTTATTATTTATCCATAAAGATGTTTCACAGGCTCCCTTGATAATTTTTAATTAGTTATCATGCTGGGTAGCCACTGTGACATAATGCTTTATGAAGATGAGGAAATGATTTTGGCATTGAAAAAAATCCATTAACCAAACAAATTTAAACAGAACTTTCATGCTTGAAAGAAGAGAAAATTGATCCTTGAATTTGAAGTAACATGTTATTTGAGAACTGTATGGTTTTACTGATTTTAATAACTTATGGAGAAGGAAATTAAAATTTTCCAGGCTTACAAGTCTTCAAAAATAATGAAGGCAGTTTGATGAAAATAAATACAATGTTTCCAGAATCCCAAGGACATTTTACCGAGCGTTTAAAGTGCCTCAGGATCTTTGCTGTATTAGCTTTCTCAGTGTTCCTAAAACATACGTGATTGATAACATTTGACTACTGCTTTGCATCCTCCGGGATTATCGAAAGCACAAGGGCACTTCTTACCTTTATTTTAGATTTTATTTTGTTTGCTTTCTTTTATATTATAGCTTTAATTATGTAAAAAACATGTGAATTACTTAAAACTCTACTCGCTACAAGTGTTGCCTTAAGTGATGTTTAGGAGAAGAAATAAACAACCATTAAGGAAATAACTCTCTATTAGTACACACACCAGTCTCTCTCTCTCTCTCTCTCTCTCTCTCTCTCTCTCTCTCTCTCTCTCTCTCTCTCTCTCTCTCTCTCTCACACACACACACACACACACACACACACACACACACATACACTATTCTTAGTGTTTCCATTGCCACTAGTGCCAAAAATTCTCAGAGGGCTGTGAAGTCTCCCATACTTCACTTACTCATTTTTGTATAAGTGAACCGAGGCTCAATGAGTGTAAGATACCTGTCGAATAAAGTAGAAATAATGTATTTCTGAGTATGGAGTAGAATCCAGTGTGTCTAGTACTAAATATAGCATTCTTGAATCGCCACTCAGTGTTCTGATGATTCTTACTGTTTGTTCAAGCAACTCCAGATAGGCGTTGAGTACGGGTGTATGGACACATTTCAATTATCCCCCATATGGCTAAATCCCTGGCAATTTGTTTTTAATCCTTGACCACCTGCATGGGCAAGAAAAAAGGAACAGAACACCCTTAATAATTTCAAGGCTGGCAAGCCAGGTGGGAAAGGAAATAACAAAATTCATGCAGTGTCTTAGGAATATGATTTGGGAAAAGGTCAGTCTAAAAGAGAAACTGCAAGCAAGGCACACGAGAATAAAATTGGCTTCACAGGAGGTGGAAGGAGGGAGCCACAGGTGACTCAGTGGCAAGGGGGAATGGAATGCTCTGGAATGCTATGTGTGCTCTATGGGACTTGCTCTGTGAAAGCATGCTGTTATTGGTTTACAGTCAATTAGAAGTTAGAAGTAAAGCTTAATTATGGTTGCTATGTTTGTTTCCAAGCAGAATTATATTATGATTAGGCAAATAGAATTGCTGCAAAAGAAATTGTAGGCTAACTCTCCCAATTCCCAGCTTCAGTGAGCAAATTAAATTGAGCATAAATGCTATTCTAAATCTTCAGGCAGGAGTCTTAATATATTTTTAGACATTATTTCTCTACTATGTGCACAGAAGAAAGTCATTTTGTTATTTCCTAAAAGAAATAAAATTAGAGTAGTAAATAATCACAAATTCATTTATTAATTCAATGAACATTAGTTTTTATGTGCCGGAGAAGGTATAAGTGCAGGTATGTTAATATAAATGATAACATATAAAAAAGCTAACTCAAAGTAACATGAAGGCATTCTTTTCCTTTCAATCAAACTAAATTTCTTTGCATCTTATTTCTGTCCCGTACTATTTGAATGGCATTGAAAAAGTCATTTAATTACCTTAAATCATAGCTCTAATAACTGTATAACAAGGAAACTAATCTTTTAACATGAAAGTATCTATCATTATACTTTATACACTGTAGGAAAAAGAATGATAACAAAACATATTATAACAAATGATTTGGGGCTTCCTTGTTGGCACTGAGATATGAGTTTCTTGGTACTCCTGCCTCCGTGGAACTAACAGTGGCTCCATCTTTCCCACCACGATGAACTGCTTTCCTTCATCATATGGTCCAGAAAAAACAAGACTCCCTTAAACTGCTTCTTGTTAGATATTTGGTTAGAGTGACGAGAACGGTAACTAGCACAGACTCTTGGTTCTAAAAAACACAGCTATTGCGTTGACAATCCTGACCATGTGGTTTGCAGGCTTTTGAAACCAGTTCATGAGAGGAATGTAGAAGAATTTGGAAGTGGAAGCTAAAGAATCCCAGGATGCTGTAAGCAGACTTTCGGTGGGAGATTCTGGTAGAAGTACAGAAAAAGAGAATATTGATAGGAGTGTGGACACTGGAGGCCAGGCACATCAAGTTTCCAGAGAGGAAAAAGGATGCTTTGAAAAATTGACGTAAAGGTCATTTATCTTGTATTTAAGCAAAACATCTGTATTATTCCACTCTTGTTCTGAAACTTTGAAACTGAATTTAAAAGTAATGAATAAATTGTTTGGAAGGGGATATTTTAAGACAATACAGGGGCTGGAGAGATGGCTCAGCGGTTAAGAGCACTGGCCACTCTTCCAGAGGTCCTGAGTTCAATTCCCAGCAATCACATGGTGGCTCACAACCATCCATAATAAGATCTGGTGTCCTCTTCTGGTCTGACCTGCAGACATACATGCAGACATATACTGTATACATAATAAACAAAAACAAATAAATATATAACTAAATCTTTAAAAAAGACAATGCAGCATGTGGACAATGCTATATTCAGACAATAGAGCATAGCTTTGCTTATTCATTTTGTGATGCTTGTGGTGAGAATTCAAATATAAAGCAGAGCAGTAATAAATGTGTAGTTTGTCAAGGGAAGGAACACGAACAAGGTAAAAGTTGTGGATGTGGCAGAAAGGCAGGTAGAGCACAAAGCGACTATAATTATCGAAGAGATGGGACATAGTGGAGCAAGGCTTCAACCCCGGTACTCAGGAAGCAGAGGCAGACACGTGTCTGAGTTCCATGGCGGCCAGAGCTACACAGTGAGACCCTGTCACAAGAGAAAGGTGGAGTAGGAGGAAGAGACCTTGCATTCTATACTCTGACAGTAGAAATTACGTCTTGAGAGGAAAATTCCATTTATTCTAAATTCATTTTGGAAAAAAAATCCCTGAAAAAAAAATCTTGAGAAAGTAGAGCCTTCAGGGCACGCTGTCACATCAGGGAATTCACAAGGTTGAGCTCAGAAGCGGACAAAGGCTGCTCCAGATGTGACCATAGATGCCAGGGTGCATACTGAGAGGGCAGAGCTTGGCGCTTTTCATGTGGTGCTGAGTTTGCAAGCATGTAGGATGCAAGGGTGATGGGGACAAAGGGACTTGCGCTGAGGTTTGAGAAAGTCACTGAGGTCAGCTGACATATAGCAGGGTATAATTTTCCTCTTGGAGCTCCTGATGTGCATGAAGTTGTGAAGATCAAGGCCAAAGCCGGAGAAGACACCTTAAGACATTAGAGGTGGCAGAACTGAGGAGCATGTATGAAGAAAAGCTGCAAGCACTGTGTGGAGCTGATCCAAGGGGGCTGGAGTGGCCATGGGTAACTAACAGTTTGAATGGTCGAGTTACCCAAACCTGCTGGAGCCTAGAAGATGCATCACAATACCCAGATTTTAGGCAAGGAACTGCATGCTTTGCTGTCTGTCCTGTTAATTTTTCAGTAGTGCTTTGATCTGTTGTGATCTTTTTATATTTCATCTCAGAAGAAAAAAAATGTTACCCTGAGACACTGTATAGTTGAAGTATATATAACCTGACTTTTAAAGATAAAATAAAATAAAACATTGCAGGAGTCTCAGAAAACACTCTGGCCTTTAAAACACTATTGGAAAACTAATATTAGATGGCTCAGAGGTTAAGAGCACTGGCTGCTCTTCCAGAGGTCCTGAGTTCAATTCCCAGCAACCACATGATGGCTCACAACCACCTGTAATAAGATCTGGTGCCCTCTTCTGGCCTGCAGGTGCACATGCAGGTAGAACGCTGTATATATGCATAATGAACAAATAAATAAATAAATGTTTGCAAAAAAGATTAGATTATTAGGCCGGGCGGTGGTGGCGCACACCTTTAATCCCAGCACTTGGGAGGCAGAGGCAGGCGGATCCCTGTGAGTTTGAGGCCAGGAAAGGCTTCAAAGCCACAGAGAAATTTTGTCTCGAAAAACAAACAAAAAAGATTAGATTATTAGGGCTTTTGAAGTTGGACTGGATGCATTTTTTCTTATGACATGGCCATGGGGGATGTGTCAGAGATATAATGTTCTTGTTTGAATATACAATATCCCCTAAATATCCTTGTATTTGAATATTTAATCTCAAATGTGTTAGACTGTTTTAGAAGCGTGTGGAGCCTTTAGGAAGTGTGCCCTCACTGAAACCAGAGGGTTATTCGGGGGAAGCATGTCTTCAGGTTCACAAGCCCCTTGATGCTCCCAGCACCATGGAGTCACCTGCTGCCATGCCTTCCACTAAAGCATGAGATGGAATTAATCCTTCCTCAGCTCTGCTGCTTTTTGTTAGTTATTGGTTCACAGTGACGATTAAAGGAATTACTCCACCCAGAGATTCCGCCTCTGCTCTCCCAGAATTCCATAGAAAACAAGAAGATATCTCTGTTTCGGTGCCCTAGGTTACAAATAAAGATCCTGTTAGCTTCAACTCTGTCTTTCTTGCTTAGCTAGGCCTAAAGCAGAAACAATTGCTAATTACAAGCTAGACATAGAACCCTTAATTACAATTGTATTCATAATAGCCTAACAGGTACTCATAATGAAGAGTTTTGCAATTATGAATGATTTGTTTCATCAAACTTTATACTAACCTCTGTTTGAATTGCTGTTGATGAAGTAGTCTAGAATCTGGAGGATATATTCATGATAGCACTTCCTTCTAAGTCTAGTGTTTGATCAACAAAGGAAGCAGCAAGGAAGCGACGGGAGGTTGTGGCTTTAAAACTTAATCATAGGCTACATACAGGATTTCTTTTTAATAACTGCCTGTGGCTTCATTTTTTATAAATTTGACAGATTTTGTCAGATATATGTATTTTACAGAATATGTTTTAAATTGGTGTTATTAAAATATTGATAATCTTATTTCCTCAAGTCCTTAATCCTTTGCTGATTCCTTGAACATTATTTAGAAAGTACGGTTAAAATTTGTAAGTTTTGTTATTTTGATTTTTAAAAATAAATGATTTGGTGCTGCTATGTTGTTTCTTAATAGTTTCTTATTAGTACATATTAATTGTACAAATTACTTGGTTTCACACTGGGATATTTCTACACATGTGTAAAATAAAATAGTTCGTTCTTCATTACCAATCCACTCTTTTACTTTTTTCTTTTTTTGTTTCTTTTCTGAGACAGGGTTTCTCTGTGTAACAGTCCTGGTTGTCCTGGAACTCAATCTGCAGACCAGGCTGGCCTCAAACTCACAGAGATCCATTTGCCTCTGCCTCCCAGTGCTGGGCTTGAAGGCATGCACCACCACCACCCGGCTCAATTCACTATTTTTCACCTTTGCACCTAGAATCCCTAATAACCACTCTTCTAATTTCTCGTTAATATTTTTATTTATGTATATTTCTTTTTTAAAGACTCACTATTTTTAACTGTGTATGTGGGGGCATGACTAGGGGTATCTGTAGAGTCCAATGGAACTAGGTCCCTGGAGCTGAAGTTACAAACAGTTGTCAACTGCTGGACATGGGTGCTGGGAACAAAACTTGAAGTACACACTCTTAGCCACTGAGGTGTCTTGCCATCCCCTCTTTATAGGCTTCTTAAAGCTAGGTATGAGTGATGAATGGACCAAAACCCGAGGAAGTGAGCTTTTGCAAGGTGAAGGTAGTCTCCTCTCAGCATATCATCTCCTCTGCCTTCACTCTTGCTTATGAAGTGGATACACACAGTGTATACTGGAAAGTTGTTTTACCATGATCTCCATGGTCTCAATACACAAATGCTCGCATGGCTAACAATAGTACACATTCTTGAGTGGCCATTTTCTACCGTGGTGCCTCCCACATGGTAAAGTATAGGGATAAGGTAGGCTATTATCTCATTGGATTTAGAGGACAACAGAGTGTAATTAATAATGCCTATGTAGACAATATTGACAGTGAATGTTTTAAATAGATTTATGGATGAATTAAAGTGCTAGATTTGTTGTTTACTGTAATTTGTTTTTCTGATAGTTATATCATAGAACAATAGCATTCATCAATTCTATAAAATACCCCTTTCATCTATTTTCTTAATCTCTTTATATAATTATTGACTTAGATATTCAAAGACATTTTATTAGTTTGTTCTTTTTAGAAACTTCCTAAAGTTTGCACTTTTATGTGCTTCCTCTAAGTGGGGGCCATGTCTGAATATTCTTACATGTTTAGCATGTCAATCAATTTACCATTTTATATTTTTGGTTGTAAGCCTAATCTTTAATGGCTGAGCCATTTCTCCAGCCCCAATTTACCTTTTTATATGAGGGAACAACATTGTAAGATAAGGTAAAACCCGAGAAGGCCAGCATACTGGGAGAAATCAATAGTACTATCTCTTTAAATTTATCTGCATTCATATTCACTTAGTGTTGTTACATACACCATATGTGCATAGACATATCTCACTGTATTTCACAGATCTTGAATACAGGTAACCACATGAATGATGTCTACTTAATAAAACAAAATCACAGATAATATACACAAAATTATTTAATCTGTTAAATCATAAACTGATGAATATTTGATAAAAAATATTCTTGATTATGTAGAAAAACAATTCAATAGATTCTTTCCCTGTATTTTTTCTCATACAATACTCTTTTGTTTGTAAAGACAGAGTCTTTCTACATAGTCTTGACTGTCCTGGAACTTGCTATGTAGACCAGGCCTTGAACTCAGAGATCTTCCTGCCTCTGCCTCCCAAGTACTGGAATTAAAGTCATGTGCCACCACACTTGGTGGCAATTCTCTTTTCTTTGGAGTGTGTATATCAAATATGCTAATTCTGACCATGTTTTAAAGATGACTGACTGTCCATAAAGTGTTTCCTCCTCAGACTGTGTCCTCTGTTTAGGAAATACTTTACGATTAGGGTATCATTGCTTAGATTTTAGTAAGCTAACATGCAGTCTATGGAGGGTAGAATAAGAAATGTTTCCTCTAGGTTCTGGTAATTGAAACATTTGGTCTTCAGCTAGGGGTACTGTTGTGTGGTGTAACCCTGCTGGGGGATTATGACACCTGGGTCACCTTTTGAGATTATATAGCCTCACCCTACTTCTAAATTTCTCTCTTTTTAAAAATTTGTTTGTTTGGTTGGTTGGTTAGTTTACATCCCATTCAGTTTCCCCTCTCTCCTCCCCTCCGAGCCCCTCCTCTTCAATCCACTCTGCTCCCAGCCCTTTAAGCCAGTCCCCCTCCCTTTTTGTTCAGGAAAGGACAGGTCTCCCGTGAGTATCAACAAAACCTGGCATATCAAGTTGTAGTAATACTAAACTTGTATTAAGTTTAATGTATTAAGGCTGGACAAGGTGATTCATCAAGAATAGTAGGGTTCCAAAAGCTAGGAAAAGAGTCAGAGACATTCCCATTTCCTCACTGTTAGGAGTTCCACAATAGAACCAATCTACATAACTGTAAAAACTTTTCTGTTTCCATAACTCACATAAGCCTGCCAAAGTAACAAAGGGTTAGGGGATTAGGGTTAGGGTTAGGGGATTAGAGTTGGGGGTTAGGGTTAGGGTCGCTTATAGTCATGATGTTTTATCATAGCAATAAAAACCCTAAGACAAAGATCTTCTATCCAAACACCATGTTGGATCACAGTAAAAGAATATATCCAGTGTTAATCTCTGGCCTCCATACATGTATGTACAGCCAAGTATACATGTGTACATACATATACTTACATGTATACAAAATACCAAACACATAAGCATGCATGACAGACAAACGACAAAAAATAAGTTGACAAAAAGGTTTCTACTTTCTGTCTCCAAGAAATGCACTTTACCACCAAAGAGTATCTCACATAAAAGGTTCATTTTATGTAAAAGATGGATATAGGGCTCAAGATGACATCACTATTCTAATATCTAAGAAAACACACTTCAAACTGAAACTCATCAGGAGGCAGAAAGAAGATCACATCTTACTGATTAATGAAACAGTCTGTCAAATGACTTCACAGTTCTAACTATAAATGTGTTATGCATGTCATTTTAATAAACAAATAGTACTAGATATACAATAACAGGTTAATCCAACAAAGTAATAGTAGGTTAACTTCCTCACTCTTCTCAGTAGGCAGCTCATCCTGACAGAAAAGAGAGTATCAGAGTTAAATGACATCATAGATCAAGTGGACTTAATAGGCATCTGCTGAAAATTCCATCCAAATGTTATGTTATGTGCAGATATAAAGATATTATAATGCAATGTTTTATATTAAATATTATAATATAAATAAAATAATAAATAACACATGACATTGACCTCTACCCATGCATGCAGTTACATGCATGAATATCTACTTGTACAATCTCACACAAACACATGCACATAGCACACACACACACAAAAGGACAGCAGTTATTTAATAGTTTCTCTAGATGACTATTAGGAGATGCGAGTTTCTGCAACAGTTCCTCCTCTATTCTAACATGCACCCTGTTATTTCTGTACATGTGAATGAATATTTTAACTGGTACTTTCAAGCAGTAATATGCCCAGAATGGCACAAAGATTCATAATCCCGGAAGCTACTTCTTGTCCTTGCGGTACCATGTTGTTCTTTTGTTAACGGACATCTTTTCCCTCTTGACCCATGGTGGCATTTGTGCTTAAAAATCAATTAGACTTCATCTAATTTTAAAGTTGATCATCAAAACACATCATTAAGGAAATTACTAATCAAACTACAAACTAGGAGAAATATTTGCAAAATCATGTAATTGAATCAAGACCGGAATGCACAATGTGTAAATAAGTCCTTAAACTCAATTACAAAAAACCCAAATTAAAATGTGTAAAATATTTGAACAGACACTTCACAAAGGAGGCACACAAATGACCAATAAGCATTTGAAACCATTTACAAAAAAAAACATCAAAGAAATAAGAAGCAAAACCACAGGAACAGATGATTATAATTTGCTATAAAGGCTAACATTAAATCCAACCACATAAAATGTTAGGGATGACTCAAAGCAACCCAAACTCTGTTTCTTAGTGGGGGTATAAAGTGGCACAACCACTTTTGGAAATGTTTTGACAGTTTTCTTGCAAAATCAAATATATGATTTTTCTGATTCTGCAGCTTCATGGGGTAAGTGAATTTGTTGAAACTTTTGGAATGTAGCACCCAATATATTTATCTTTCAAATCACAGGCAAAATTTGAAGTCTCGGTTATGCGACTGACATAATCCCTAGGAAAATGACATAGAAACCTTGTTGAATAGGTAGAGTTACACGTAGTTGCCTTTAAAAAAGAGTGATAATATGAGTGAGCCTGTACTCGTGATACCTTTAAATCTGAGTGTAAATGTCAGAGCCTAAGAACTCAAACAAATTGAAAGCACTAGAGATCCAAGTACAAGGGAGGTTGCTGATTGCTAAATGGAAAGCCCAGGTATGAACGGGGACCCATGGTAAGTAATCTAAGTGGTTGTTAGGAGCTGAGACTAGCCCTTAGTTTCTTAACTAGTTTCTTAGTAAGAAATCAGGCACCTTATGCCAATAGTTACAAGGAACTAAATTAAGCCCATACCATAAACAGACCAGCAAATTCTTCCCCAAAATTTCTGGATGAGGATTCAGTCTACATGGTCCCTTGCCTTAAGCTTGTTATTAATTCGATTCCAGCTATGTCATGGTGAACTTTTGACCTCCATGTGTGATGCTGTAAATGGGTGCTCCTTAAAATCTCCGAGCTGGTATTAATTATTTGTAGACTACAATGGAAATCTACTCATCCTTGTAGGGAAAAAAACACTAAAGAAGTCTTGCATTATAGCTATGAATGCTGGAGTGTTTGAAGGATGGTATACTGATATTTGAGACTTACTTTGAAATTCATCAAAACAATTTGAATCGGTGGATAAATAAAAAATAGATGCATATTTAATAAGGCTTGATTATAAAATGCTAGTTTCTGGACTTTAAGTGATGATTATATGGCCTTTCCTTGCAATTAGTTCTATTTTTAATTAGTTCAGGTATTTGAAAACATTCAAAGTAAAATGTAAGAAACAATGAATTGCCAAGTTCTTGGTGTTCTGAGGTTAAAGCTATCTTATATGTCTATTCATTGCATTTAGACTCCTAAAAGATAACTTACAGAAGAAATGGCAGCCAAATGAATGCTGCTTTGTTTTGTCTTTTTCGTCATAATGGCCTTTGTTACTTTAGCAGGCTTGTATGAATTATCTAAACAGAAAATCTATTATCTTTTTTCTTTCTTTTTCTTTTGGTTTTTTTTTTTTTTTTTTTTTTTTTTTGAAACAGGATTTTTCTGTAGCTTTGGAGTCTCTCCTGGAACTAGTTCCTGTGGACCAGGCTGGCCTTGAATTCACAGAGATCCACCAGCCTTTGCTTCCCTGATGGAGGAAGGTCATTGGTTAACTAATAAAGGAACTGCCTTGGCCCATTTATAGGCCAGCCCTTAGGTGGGTGGAGTAAACAGACAGAATGCTGGGAGAAAGAAGCCGAGTGGGGAGTCGCCATGATTCTCCCACTCCAGACAGACGCAGGTTAAGATCTTTCCTGGTAAGCCAGCTCATGGTGCTACACAGAATATTAGAAATGGGTTAGATCAATATGTAAGAGCTAGCCAATAAGAGGCTGGAGCTAATGGGCCAGGCAGTGATTAAAAGAATACAGTTTCCATGTAATTATTTCAGGGCATAAGCTAAGCCATGCGGGCGGCCGGGTGCCGGGGACGCAGCCCCGCCGCTCCTTATTACAACAGAGTGGCACCCAACGTGCTAATGAACTCCACGTAAAACCTGAGAGAGCTTAAAAAGGACAGAGAGAGAATTTAAGACAGCTTTTTGCTGTTTATGGGTTGCGTGCTGCAAAGAAATTGTCCTGACTCAGCAGCAGAAAAAAACTGGCTGTTTTAAAATGCCGGCTTTCTGGGCTGTGCCGCCATCACGATCTCTGTCTGGCTCCTGCGGGAGACAGAGCTTTTGAATGGAGCATTAGGAGTAAAGTGCTACGGCTTGCTTGATGGCAATGTGGACTGCTGTGTGCCTGAAACTGTATGTGGCTCAGGGGCACCAAATGGCTCTGAGGCAGGAGCGGCTCAGCTCCTCAGCTCCGCCATAATGAACTGTGCTGGTCTCAGGCAGGAACTACCGTAATTACCATAATAATAGCACAGTTAAGGTTTAGACTGGGCAGGACACAGGTGGTACCGTATTACCTGTACATGGTGCAACTTAAGTTTTTAAGAAGTGCTTAACATTTTAAGAAATGCTCCTGGATAGTAAAAAAAAAAATTACAGATTCACAATAAAACAGATTCAGACATAAAAGACCGCAGTGTTGGATGAGTCTACGTAGGCTTGAGAGAGAGAAAAAATATATATATAAAGAATAAAGTTAATGTCTTAAAAAAGGGTAAAGTCTTTAAAGAGACAGAGTACAGATAGTTATAGATTAAAAGAAATAAAGAAAATAAGCCACGTAAAAATGGAAAATTCACAGAGAGTCTGGATTCTTTGTATTATTGTGTTTTCTTTAAAATTTTTGACTGTAAAGGAGCTAAGTGCAGAGAGACATTTCATTATATGGGCTGCCAAGCTAAACCAGAATGGATATAAGGGTATTATGATTTCAGAATATGGGTCTAAGGATATGATGCTTTGGAGAGGGTCTTCTTTTGTTTTCACAGAGGATAAGACTCTGTGGATTGCCTCTATCCCAATATGGTATGATAGACCACGCCCTCCTGAAAGGTTACTGTGAACACCCTCAAAAAATTACTTCACTCAACTGCCAACTGAGATGACCCTGGCACACAGGTTATCCCATAAAAGACCTGAATAACAGCGCCCCCATACAGCAGGAAGCAGTTTGGAGAGAAAAAACTGCGCCCATGTTCCCAAATATTGTTTATAAATGTTCTTTTACATTTAAAGGGGGATATGATATAGATATGAATAATTTGCTTTGGTATGGATTTGAAGGTCAATTTTGTTATATGTATATGCATATTTCTGGTCTTGATTAAGGTATTGTGATTGTGTAGTTCATTTGAAAATGTAATGTATAATTAGGAAATATAGGTTGCTAATGAATAATCATCAATAATAGTCAAATTTGTAGTCATGTTAGATTTTCTAGATATACAGAGATATATTTCAATTAGATAGGCATTCTTCATATCTTTCAAAGACTACAGAACATGGCATTTAAAATATTTTAATAACTTAGGGCTTTTCATGACAATGAGACACGTCTGCTCCTGGCAGTACCAATCTACTTTGAAGATGGGCATCGAAGAGGATCCTTAGGGAGTTGGTTAGTTATTTGGACAAGAAATTGCTCTTGCCTGGACTGTTGCATAAACTGGACACAGAGAACCCTCAGAGAGAGGACTGCTACACTTGCCTAAAGGTGAGATGATCTTTTGGGATTCCTGATTTATGAAAGAGTCTACGAGACATTCTGCAGGACACAGCAGATAGTGACTGAACTGTCTTTGAAATTTCCTGCTTCATGGAAATGTCTGCTGAACACTATGGGCCTGAAGGCTGAAGATGGATGCCCCAACGGTACAGAGGAACTTTGAGTGACTGTCCAGGCAGTGAAATGTCTCTGTCATTTCTAGAGTTTTGGATTTCTTGTTTACTTAGGTAATATTATATCCTTCTGGAGTCTTTGATGGAGTTGAAGAATGGATAGATAGTTATAGTTTTCCTTAGTTATGATAAAAGATAAAATAGATATAAATATTATAACTGTAATTCTTGCTTGATAACTGTTTTGCTATATGTAATCTTACTATGTTAAAGTGAAAGCCGTTTTTTTTTGTTTAAACAGAAAAAGGGGAAATGATGGAGGAAGGTCATTGGTTAACTAATAAAGGAACTGCCTTGGCCCATTTATAGGCCAGCCCTTAGGTGGGTGGAGTAAACAGACAGAATGCTGGGAGAAAGAAGCCGAGTGGGGAGTCGCCATGATTCTCCCACTCCAGACAGACGCAGGTTAAGATCTTTCCTGGTAAGCCAGCTCATGGTGCTACACAGAATATTAGAAATGGGTTAGATCAATATGTAAGAGCTAGCCAATAAGAGGCTGGAGCTAATGGGCCAGGCAGTGATTAAAAGAATACAGTTTCCATGTAATTATTTCGGGGCATAAGCTAAGCCATGCGGGCGGCCGGGTGCCGGGGACGCAGCCCCGCCGCTCCTTATTACAACACTTCCCAAGTGTTGGGATTAAAGGCGTGTGCCACCACCACCCAGCCAGGTCGTCTATTATCTATCTCTCCCTAAAACTACTTTGCAAATCCCTTTGTCCATACTTTAGTTCCTATATCCGTCCTCATTAAAAAAAAAAATGCTACTTTAGTCCCAAGAAAGAGGTCAGGAAAATAGAATCCCAGAGGCTGAATGTCCACAGGAATGAATTTTCCTGAGCCAAGTGATAGCCATATAACATGTTCCAAAAATCGGTCAAGAATTGTGACTAGGGGCTGGAGAGATGGCTCAGTGGTTAAGAGCATTGCCTGCTCTTCCAAAGGTCCTGAGTTCAATTCCCGGCAACCACATGGTGGCTCACAACCATCTGTAATGAGGTCTGGTGCCCTCTTCTGGCCTGCAGACATACACACAGACAGAATATTGTATACATAATAAATAAATAAATAAATAAATAAATAAATAAATAAATATTAAAAGAAAAGAATTGTGACTAGGCAGTATTCACAATAGCAGAGTAGAAATGCCTATAACTCATTTCTTCCATAAAGAAACAAAGCAAGAACAACGTAACTGTATATTTATTTTCATAACCATGGGGGTATAGTTAATATCAGCAAGAAAGCTTTTAACATGCGGAGATCTAGGACATCAACATAAAATGACACAAAGTATCCTGGCATTTGACGCCATAACTCCACAGCTAGAGGGCGTGGGTGTCTCCCTTTTGAAAGCAGCAGGGTGAAATACAGAGTCCTAGCAAACTGAATTAGTACAAACTCCGCACGCTGTAGTTACTGTAAAGTTTCACAATCCTTACAGGCTCGCAGAATACTTAGATAAGTAGCCTGGTTATCTCTATGGTAGTCCTCCTTTGGAAAAAGATATCACATCATCTCCAGTGAACACCCTAAGGTCTTGGAACCTGGAGCCACCGTGTGATGCTATCTATTGTCTGAGTTCGACTTAAATAGGAAGAAAACCTTGAATTTTCCCATCTCTGAAGCATCAGAGACATTCCACAGTATTGGCGTAGCAGGCAGGTGCTTTGAAAAACCAGCTCAGCTGAGGAGAGTGACTGTAACCGGAGCTGGCAGGGTGCGTTGCACTAGAGGGAATAAGTGTTGTCACATGGATGGAAATAAATGCAGACACAAGGCATAATCGGGAGATAAGGGCATTTGTCCCCCCAAAATCAAGGGCATGACCAGCCATATGCCAACTCATACCAGTCTCAGGAGTGAAAATACTCTTCCTGCCTCTGCCATTCCCCATTCCCGGGCTCATGTTACCAACAAGGAAGTGACTCCAGCAGCTGCTAGGCCTGCAGGAACATGAGAGAGTCTTGCATAACTGCGTGGTTCTGGATGCCAGGGCCTGTCTTGCAAGCATGTAAGAGATAAAGAGATGGGGATAGGGGAGAAAAACCCTTATCTGTTCTCAGACCCGCAGAGTCGAAAAGCGCTACGAGGACTTTCCTGACGTCATATAGTACCAGCAACAGGGCCCTACAGATGGCATAGGGGAGCACCACGATACTGCTGGTATCTCATCTGTACTGTCAGTAGCGCTGTGGAACACCCACACCTACACCTTGTTTGTGAACTATTGGATGTGAGAACTGTTTGTGAACTATTAGATGTGAGAAGCATGGATCACACTGTGTTCGGTTTTCACACTGATCCTACATGATCCTACACTGATCATAATGCTACATACGAACCTAACTGACTGGCTGCGGGGACAAGTATTTCAGTTTCTTCATCATGTCAGGAATCGCCAGCATGAGAGGACCTCAGTAGTTGCAGAGTTAGTACAAATATCTCTTGAAGAATGTCCCATTGCCTGGTAGGGCCGCTAACTGGAGGAATACCACAAGGATAGAATCCCACATCATTGCTACTTTTCTAAATACTAGAATGCACTCTCTTGCATGGTCCATAGAGATAATGAGCCCCTACAATTTTGCCATGATATTCTCTATGACCAAAGTCATTCACTGCAGGCAAAAAAGCACATATGATACTTAGCTGGAAGCAAGCCCAGCATTGCATGATACAATGACAGCTCAAGACTCATGTTGTTCATTCTTATAAAAGAAAGTATTTAATTGGGGGCTTTCAGTTCCAGAGGCTTAGTTCATTACCATCATGGCAGGGAGAATGGTGGCGTGTACAGTGCCGAGGAAGTAACTGAGAGCTACAACCTGGCCTGCTAACTGACAGAGCTCTGTGACTGAGAGAGCCCATACTGGCCTGTGAAACCTCAAAAACGTCTCCCACTGACACACTTCCTCCAGTAAGGTCACACCTTCTAGTCCTTTTCAAATGCTGTCACCTATTCTCTCATACTTTGGCAGTAACCAAAAGGGATTGTGGGCCTGCTCAGTCACAAGTCTGGTACTTTAAACCTAGCCAATTACCCAATTACCAAAGCTGCTGAGGTCATGTACCCTAGGGCACAACTTAACAACTGACATTTTCCTAGGCTATTAAAGTGCCAACTGCATTCTAAATATCTATCCCTGTTTTCATCTACAAGTGTGCCTCTCACCACTCATCAAGGGCCCTTCTTTATTCAACGAAAGGAGACCCTTCCAAATATCCACAACTAGCTGAAATACAAAGAACTACTGACTGTGGGGTGCCCATCCCTACCAGATGCATCTACGGCACTACATCAACACCTAAGCTTTAAGGAACATCATGGAAAAGGGGGCAGAAAGATAATAAGAGCCAGAGGATCAGGACAGGAAAGCTCACCTAAATGAGGCAAGAACAATGATACAAGTTGACATGCCAGGGAGAATGGGAGAAATCACACAAGGTCCCACCCCTAGATGAAGAGATAGAGTAAATAGTCACTGACGAGAGAGTGGATCAGTCTTCCCTAGGGACAAGTGCCCTAAATGGTTATCCAATATCAAGTGATCAGTCTTGAAAAAAATATGCACAAAGCAACCATATTTATAATTATATACAATACATAGGTATATATGCATAATACATTATATAAATTTGAGAGGAAAACAGGGATGAAAGAGGAAGAGTTGAAAAGAGGCAAGGCAGGGAGGAAATTATGTAAACACAGCACTTATATAAAATTCTAAAAAATAAAAAAAAATATTATGCTGGGTTCATGATAGGTTACAAATTAGAAGAGTACATGATTATAATGTATGTACTCTTTAGCGCTTCCATTCTATCAGATCAGATAAAGCTACTTAAGTGGTTCTTATGAGAAGAGTCTCCCTTAGAGTCTATGTTCTATCTAGCTACAAGTTCTTGGTCCCAGTAACTGTGCTAGGTATGAAGTGGCTTTAAGTTCAATCAAAAAGTGGTTGGCCACTCGCATAACACTTGTGCCATTATTGCACCAGTGGGCCTGGCTTAGCAGGCCAGTCACTTGTGTGGCTCCCTGTTGGAGCTCCTCTAGTTATGCGCATACCATTTTTCAGCACTATAAAAGCTAGTAGCAATGATGCTTGGAGGTCAGTACCATAGTATTAAACTGATTCCTAGTGACTTAATAAAACCGTAGATAGTACACCTCTCAGCCTTCATCAGAGAAGCTTCTTCTTGAAGGAGATGATTATTAATGTAGAGACCCACAACTGGTCAACATGTGGAGAATAAGAGATGGCAGAGCACTCTTATATGGGACATCTATATCACACCGATGCCTCTAAGGCTCGGGGATCATGGTGAAAGATGGGTAAGAAAAACTGTAAGTGCCAGAGATCATGACGAATTCAAGGAAATGATATCTTCTGAACACAACAGGGAAGTCGCATATATGAAGTCACAGTGGTTGTGACAGCATACACAAGACCTGGGCAAGCTCAAGCCAGACAGGATCCCAGGATGGGGGTGGTAGATGGACACATAGTCCCATGCCTGCTGGGGACCCATGTGCAGTAACACACATGGCAGTAGAAAGTGTCAAGAGTAATAAATAGGGCAGGACAGGAAGGCAAGCATTACACGTTGTCCCTCATAGTCTGAACTTTAAGAACTCAACTTGAAACAAGCTAGTGAGTTTTAGAGACTGAGAAGGGTACCCAGAAGAAGGCTAAAAAAAAACAAAAAAACAAAAACAAGTCGGGCGGTGGTGGCGCACGCCTTTAATCCCAGCACTTGGGAGGCAGAGGCAGGCGGATCTCTGTGAGTTCGAGACCAGCCTGGTCTACAGAGCTAGTTCCAGGACAGGCTCCAAAACCACAGAGAAACCCTGTCTCGAAAAAAACCAAAAAAACAAAAACAAAAACAAAAACAAAAAAAACACCCAGAAGTGAAATTTGAAAAGTTCATCCTGCCTGTGTAAACAGAAATAACACACTGAATCCAAGTACAACGTACAATTAATATATGCTAATATATTTTTTAGAAAGAATTATTCATGGTCTGAGATTTTACCCTCCTTTCAGTTTAACATGTAAGCCTGTCACTATTTTTGGAATGCTGGCAGAAGACAAGAAACAAGGCTTTGCTATTTGTGGCATGCAGACAACACGAGACTTCAGGTTGTATTTGTGCCCCTTCCCAATTTTCTTCTGTTATAAATGGAAAAATGTGGGACAGACTCTCAACATGAAATTCATGTAAGGAGCTAGGGTCTTGGAGAGGTAAATTTCCTGGCATTTGAGCTGTCATGATGAAAATGAGTCACCTTAGAAGAAGGGACAGAAGACAATTTGCCCTGCTGCTCTCAAGCCTGCCTCCATTCTCTCCTTGGGAAGCAGCAACGTGTGAGGACATGGGATGAAGGCTATCTGTAAACCAAGAAGAAGGCCTTCATCAAACGTTTGATTTTTTTTCTGATATCTAGACCTTGGACCTTGCAGAATGCAGAACCGTTGGAAAGAAATGTTTGATCTTGCAAATTCTATGGTATTCTGTTAGAGCAATCCAAACTAGGGTGTGACTGAGACACATTCCAGTTCCCAGGAAGGCATTTCAGACAGATGGATGTCCAAGTAGACACTGAGCAGGCTGAGTATTTTCACCATAGCTGAGGGATCCTAAGCACATGTGGAAGCACCATGCTACATGTGCGGAGGACAGAGGTTAACTTATGGGAACTGGTGCCCTCTCTTCTATTGTGTGGCTACCAGGGATCAACCTTAGGTAGTCAGGCCTGGAGGCAAGCTCCCTTACCCACTGAGCCACCATGCCAGTCCAGCATCAGTCTTTTAAAGGAACTGTGGGCAAATGTGCCTAACGTTTGTCCTTGAAGAAGATACTAATTTCATTATGGTCAATGACAATATCTTCTTTCTTCTCCTCAAGGTGGCTTTGTGTCTTCTAAAGCTGTTTGCTATCTAAGCATCCTTGAAAAAGAATGTCCATAACAGAATTTTTCATCATGTTTGTTTGAAAGACATTCAAAAGGCAAGAAACTCATGTGGCAATTGGGAGAAATCTTCGATTGCAATCTTGATGTTTGTTGCCTTTTCTCTGACCCAGAATTTTATATGTTCTCTGAGAATCCATGAAGCTAAACTGGAACACTCATTTGATTCATGCAATATCGTTATGGCTCTTGAAACTAGCTTGCCATGAGTTTGGCTTTCCAGACTGTTTTCAGACTTTAAATAGTGCACCGTTCATGGCCACAGCTACTGAAAAATATAGGGACAGATAAAGTATCTGCTGGACCATCCATCCTCCTACTACCAACAATCTCTTCTTATTAAGTACTTCAAATGTCTCCTCAAGAATACTTTGTACTCTAGTTCATTTGTCCATACGCTTAAGTAAAGCAATAGGACATTTACATTTAGCCCTCTCAGAAAGAGAACATCTTTTCTTCCCCACTTCTTTTATTAAGATTTCTTTTTATTTGTAATTGCCTGTATGTGTGTTTCTCTGTGTGGGTATGTCTTTCTGGGTCTGGGTTACCTCACTCAAAATGATTTTCTTCTAGTTTCAAGCATTTACTTGCTAATTTCATTCCATTTCTCTCTTTCTCTATCTTTCTCTCTCTCTGACACACGGTTTCTTTTTGTTGCCCTGGCTGTCCTGGAACTCACTCTGGCCTCGAACTCACAGAGATCCACTTGCCTCTGCCTCCCAAGTGCTGGGACTAAAGGCATGCACCACCACCAAGCCCATAATTTCATTTCTTAATGAATGAGTAATACTCCATTATGTAAATGTACCACATTTTCTTTACCCATTCTTCTGTTAAGGGACATCTAGATTGTTTCCATTTTCTGGCTGTTGTGACTAAAGCAGCAAAGAATATGGTTGAGCAAGTGTCCTGTGGTATGATAAAGCATCCTTTGGGTATATGCCTAAGAATTATATAGCTAGGTCTTGAGGTAGACTGATTCCCAATTTTTTGAGAACCCCCCATATTGATTTCCATACTGGCTGTACAAGTTTCACTCCTACCAGCAATTGATGAGTGTACCCTTGCTCCACATCCTCACCAGCATGTACTGTTATTTGTTTTATTTATTTTAGACATTCTGGCAGGCGTAAGATGAAATCTGAAAGTAGCTTTGATTTGCAGTTTCCTGATGACTAAGGATATTGGACCTTTCAAGTGTTTCTCAGCCATTTGAGTTTCCTCATTTGAGAATCCTCTGTTTATATATGGAACCCATTTTTATTTGGTTTGTTAGTTTTCTTGATATCCAGTTTTTCTAGTTATTTATATATTTTCGATATTAGCCCTCTATCTCACGTGTAGTTCGTAAAACTCTTTTCCAACTATGTAGGCTGCTGTCTTGTCTAAATGATAGGGGCAGAGAGTGAGAAAGCGAGGAGGGAGATCTGTGCAGTATCTTAGAGACATAGTAAAGAGGAAGGGGAGGGGAGGCCACAGCAGGTGTTCTGCTACAGAACTGGGGATGAGGCGGGGGGGGGGGGGGGGGGGGGAGGGGGGGGTCAGACTCGCAGAAACAGAGGGAGAGGGGAAGCTCTGGAGTTAGCCTGTTTCCCTGGCTGGGTGCCCTGAGGCTTCTCAGGGACTGCCTGCTGGAGCTGGGCTGAGATAAAGCAAAGAGCAGGGGGAAGTTAGGAAGGGGAAGATCTGTGAGAGCAGCTGGAGCGTGGTGGGAGGGAAGGGAGGCTGCACCAGGTAGTTTACCACAGAGCTGGTGGGAGACTGGGGATTGGGTTTGTGGAGGGGAGGGAGAGGTGAAAACCTTCAGTTCACCTACTTGCTTCCCCGGGCTAGAGTGGCCAGCAGGTTTCCAGAGAATCGATTTTTTTTTTTTTTTGTCTTTTACATTGCATTTTATAAAAGCAATGTTCTGTTGTACTTATCAAAGTTCCTTTGTATCTCTAATCTCTTCTCATTAAACAATCTCATTCTGATACTCTGATATTCATATTGGTACCACTGTTCATGTTTCTTATGTCTGTGATTTGCTGAAATTTGGGGGTTATAGCTTCTGTAAAATTAGAGGAATTTTTCTACTTTATTTTATTTTCCTGTAGGTATATTTGGTCACATGAGGACTTCCCAGCACTAACATATACTGGTTTTCAAATGTTTAAATCTGAAATATGGGTTCACATGAAGTTGCAAATTTTGTAGAGCTTACCAGTAGCTTTATTTTATGTAACTATAGCACAATATCATAACAAATAGTTAAAATCAGGCCACGGGCACATGTGATCACATCATATCACATATCAGTGAAGCCAAGATGCAGACCTATTTCATTACCTGCTAGGTCTCCTTTGTAATTAATGTACCTTTAGAGTCACCCCGTGTAAATGGTTACAAATTACTATTGTTATTATTGGAGTAGCATAGTAGAAAACAGGCACTGCTATTTGCTGTAATAGGTGGATTTTGTTTTCTTCAAGTGGTTCTTTCCAGGGATGAAAGTAGTTTCCTCACCTGCATGCAGAGGGCTCCATTAGGTCTCTCAAGTTCTTTGTACAGTTCTCTCTTCTCCAGGACTCTGCCCTGTGAGTTTGACTTTGGGCTCTCACGATCTTCTTCAAATGTACGCTGACTTCATTTCATGGTGAATTTTAAAAACTATATTTATTTTACTTTATATGTATGAGTATTTTACCTGCACATATTTAAGTGCACTGTGTGCATGCCTGGTGCCAGTGGAGGCCAGAAGTGGGTGTTGCATCCCCTGAAACTGGAGTTACAGATGGTTGTGAGCTATCACCTGGGTGCTAGGAACTGAATCTGGGTCCCCTGAAAGAGCAGCAAGTGCTCTTAACTGCTGAGCCATCTCTGTAGCCTCTCGTGGTGAGTTAGTTATATTGTACTCATTTATTCTCCATAGTTTTCTTTTGTTAATGCCTTCATTCTTACTTATTAAACTCTTTTACTTAGGAAGCTGCTCATCATAAAATTTTCTGAACACAGACAAAACATTCAGTTAATTATTTTAATAATATTCAATACTGGTATAAAAAAATTCAGCTTCCAAGTTTTGAAATAATGGTTTTTTGATAGTGAGAATCAAACAAGTAACTTTTGAAATTCTCAGTGAATTGCCTACTAGGAAATGTTATGTGTGTGTGGGGGGGTTGTGTTGCAGGTTCACCTGTGTGTGCCAGTGTGGATGCACTTAAAGGCTAGAGGTCAACTTCAGCTGCTGTTCCTCATGTGCTGTCCATCTTGGGGTGTTCTGAGTGAGGGTCCCTCACCTGTGCTAGAGTTTGCAGATCAGGCTAAACTGGATGCTCAGTGAGCCCCGGTGATACTCCTGCTTCCATCCTCTCCTCCCTGGCTTCAAGTCTGTGCTACTACACCGAGCTTTTTAAAGGTGTGTTCCAGGGGCTAAACTCAGCCCCTCGTGCTTGCACGGAAGAGTTTGTGCTATCTGAGCTATTGCCTCAATCCCAAGAAACTTCGTTTTTGAAATAATTATTGACGCCCATACAGCATACAGCAAGCGAATGTGTAGGGAAGTCCCTTGTCTTCTCAAATCAAAACTCTGTAGAACCATGGTATGATATCAGTACCAATAAATGGACATAGGCACACTAACCTCACAAGTTAACAAATGTGCAGGTATGTATATGTAGGTGTCTACCAATTTTTGTCGTGTTGGTGAAAAATTTCTGGAACCACCATCATAAGGAAGGTACGACTTTAATTTTTTTCTTAGTGTCTTTTCTTACTTTCATCTTTAGTAATGTTTGTTTAAATTTTTTGAGAATTTCATGCCCCATGCCTACATCATTCCCTCACCCTCTCCCCACTCCAAATTCTCCTGTGTTCTTCTAGTCCCTCTCAAATTCATGACATCTTCTTCTTTAATTATTATTGGTGCACACGTGGAAAACAACATGCTGGGTCCATTTAGTGTTGCTCATATGTATATGATTTTAGGACTGATCACTTGTATTGGATGATCAACTAGGAAGTTCATCTCTGAGAAAGACTAGTTATCTCTCCTTAGCAATAATTAATTGACTATAGCTTTTTATCTAAGGGTAAGTGAGGCCTTGTGAGACTTCCCTATCCACATTAGTATGTCAACGTGTGTCATTGTTCCAGTCTTATACAGGTGACCATATTGTTGAGATTTCATGGGTGTAGCTTCGCTCTCACACATATAGAGGTCGTTATCTCAAAGCAGGTGTCCTTGTCCTCTGGTTCTTACAATCTTTCTACCCCTAACATCCACATTATCCCCTGAGCCTTAGATGTAGGGACTGGGCTACAGATTTATCAGTCGGTGATGGGCACTTATGGTCATTTACTCTCTGTATTTAGATTACTTGCACATGTCTATAATAGTCTATGTCTGATTAAAAAAAAAAGCACCAGACATGCATGTGGAGCACACACATACATGCAGGCAAAACATGCATAAAAAAAGAAATCTAAAAAATTAAAGTTATTCTTGCTGTATTAATGATTCCTGAGGCTAACCTAGGCTACATGAGATCTTGTCTAAAAATTCCAAAAAAAAAAGCCCCAAATAACATGGCAATAACTCTAAAAGAGTGCAAATATTTTTGTTTCGTTCAAAACCAGTAAAAGTCTAAAGACATTTTAAATGATCCTTCTGCACTAATTTTTCCAGTCACCAAATTTACCATCATATACCTACTCTTTACTTTTTTTTGTTATCAGTTTCAGGAGATATAATGAGTCTTGGTTTCTGGTAGTCTTAAGGTTACTTTTTGTGGGTTTATCAAATTCAGTTTTTTAGCAAATACGTTTTATCTTTGTAAAAAAAAGAAAGGCATTCTCTGCATACTGCCTATAAAATCTGTTGAACGTTTAGGTTTTGCTTCTGAAATATTTGAATGAAAGAGTAATGACAAGAGAATAGTCATTAAGTAACAGTTACCACTTGCATATTATGTCTAGCAATTGGCTCATTTTATTTATTATTTTGAAGGCAAATTATAAAACTCTTGGATAAATTAGCTATGACTATTGCAAAATACTGAGATAATCCTAAAACTGGTCCTTGTACAGTTTAGAGCAATGATGCTCGCCTAAAGATGACAGTATAAGTGTATTCCTTACGCTTCATTGTCTTATTTTCCATACGAAGGCAAACACTCTTTAAAGTGTTATGCTCTTACATTTCTACAGACTGAAAAATATTCATAACAATGAGTTCAGTAAAATATTGCAATGATGCTTTATGTGAGATCACAAGAGAATATTATTGTTTCATTTTGTTTATGGATATGACATTTCTGATCTTAATAAGGAAGGTATTTTGAATAATTAGCTGATCTTCTACAAATACAAAATGTAGTTCAAATGTTAAAAACTCATTTACTATTTCCACTAGCTGATCTTCTACAAATACAAAATGTAGTTCAAATGTTAAAAACTCATTTACTATTTCCACCCACATTATTATTTTATTGTAAAATAAAGATAGTTACTAACAAACAAAATTCAGGGAATTAATATTGTGATAATTAGTGATTATATCTTTCAAAATTTTATCCATCAAATAAAAATGTATTTGCACAGAAAAACTGTCTAACAAATTCAGAATTTGAGGCAAATTCTTCCTTGATATTTTATTGAAAAGTTTTATCATTTTAAACTGTTCCTTTGCCTTATTATTAAACACATAACATCTTGAAAGGGCAAATAATTGCAGGATGAATTTGAAAAATTCACATGTAATATTGACTAAATGAATGAGAGAAAATTGTCATTAGTGAGATTTGATGTTAAATTATTTTTACTGAAGGGGATGCTATTGTGTCCAGCTAGCATTTATGAATCTGTAATTTAAACTCTAATTTAGTTTTGACAGTTAAAAATGCTACATCTTTTAAGTTCAGTCCAGCCTTTACTCCTCCTTACATTTGGCTGTTGAATAACTTGGACTACTCATACATTTTCTCACTCAAATGAAGCTCATCTTTTTTAAAATGACGTTCTTTATATTTCCTACAATTTACAGTGGAATCTAAGACTTCATTCACATTATATTTGTTCTCTTTCACAAGACTATAGGTAGAATTGCATCCCTTAAACTCGTTTTTAATTTTTAATTCTCTGTGGGCACATGTGTGCACACGTGGGTATAAACACATAAATGAGAGCCTGCAGAGCCCAGAGGCATCCGACCTGGACTCCTGAACTTAGTTCAGGAGCTGCAGTTAGAGGGTTGTGTCTTATGTAGGTGTTCAGAACTGAATTCAGGGCCTCTGGAAAAGCTACAAGTGTCCTTAGCCATGAGCAATACAGCTCCAAAATGGCGTTCTTTAACTGGAATATGAAATATTTGTTTCTCTTTTTGTTTCTGAGGCTTAATATTAGATTCATTACCTCATTGAAGCTACAAACTGAAATAGTTTTAAAAGATTTGTTAGTATTTAGGGTTTTAAATGCAATCATGAATTTCAAGTGATCAGTCCTAAAATACTATGCATAGAAGTAATACTAAATGAATGGATCTATATATTCAGGATTGTATATATACATATACATACATGCATACATACATACATGTAACAACAACTATAAAACTTCATTTGTATCTATTTTATAAAATAATTACTTTAGTAAATTGTATGGCTTCTCTTGGGGAGTCATTAAGAAATGTTTGTTCACCCTACATAAGGCTCTAACAATAGACCAAAAATGTAACTTCGCCCAAATATAGCTTAGTGAACCACAAAGAGGGACTTATTTAATCAATAACACTGTATTTTAAAGGGTTCAGGAAGCTGCAGAGAAAGTTAGATATGAAAGTGCCTCATGTGTTCAGAACAACTTGCTGGATTTTACAGTAGAGGATTCCATTGGCACCCACTTAAATATAACACTGGCCGGGCTCCTTTCGGAAGGATCATTGCTGATCTAATCAGAAGACCATGCCTCTGAATAAAAGTTTTGCAAGATGCAGAAGGCAGCGTGAGTTACATAGATTCAACATACTACTCAGGATAACTTTGACCAAGTGCCAAGTAAAGCTATACATGCCGAGGAGCCTAGAGACTTTGAAGCTGCCATGCAGAAAGGTATATATATATATATATATATATATATATATATATATATATATATATATATATATATAATTTTTTTTTTTTTTGGTTTAGAAAGGTATATTAAGCAGTGAGGTCACAAATGTCCTGCTCCTAGAATTCACTTCCATGTCATGGAGTACTAAAACTTTGAGAAGTTTATTTATTAAACTTACTAAACAGGAATGTCATTAATCTAAACCATAAATGCCAAGTATTTCTGCTGAACAGACTCAAGTAAAGGTTCAAATGGAGGGGGAATGAGACCGATACTGGAGTCTGTGAGCTTTGTGGAGTTTATGAACTTCATGAGAATTCATCCAGCTTCTCCTGGAGTTACTCATCTTGAAGTTACACTTTCTATTGGTACTTATGAGATTATGCATGTTTCTGCCAAAGATAAGGCTATGAGATGTGAGCAACAGAACGCATTACAGTCTTCTAGACTGGTTAAGTGAATCCATTGAGAGTGCATTGTGATGTGCAGAGAAGTATGCTGAATAAGAATGGCCAAAGCAGGGTGGAGTTGAAACAGTTAAAATGCTAAGACGATATATACTTCGCTGCTCCCGTATCCACCCTTCCTATATCCCAACCATCCCAATCCCTCAAGCTCCTCCCATCCTCCCCTTCTCACGTTTCTCATCCCATTTCCCCTTAGCCCCTTGCCACCTCACCCGCAAGTTCCCAGTTTTTGCCCGGCAATCTTGTCTACTTCCCCTATCCAGACGGATGACTTTCTTCGTATGATTTTCTTTGGGTTCACTTTCTTATTTAGCTTCTCTAGGATCACAAATTATATGCTCAATGTCCTTTATTTATGGCTAGAAACCAATTATGAGTGAGTACATCCCATGTTCCTCTTTTTGGGTCTGGGATACCTCACTCAGGATAGTGTTTTCTATTTCCATCCATTTGCATGCAAAATTCGAGAAGTCATTGTTTTTTACCGCTGAGTAGTACTCTAATATGTATATATTCCACACTTTCTTCATCCATTCCTCCATTGAAGGGCATGTAGGTTGTTTCCAGGTTCTGGCTATTACAAGCAATACTGCTATGAACATAGTTGAACAGATACTTTTGTCATATGATAGGGCATCTCTTGGGTATATTCCCAAGAGTGGTATTACTAGATCTTGGGGTAGGTTGATCCCAAATTTCCTGAGAAATCGCCACACTGATTTCCAAAGTGGTTGCACTAGTTTGCATTCCCACCAGCAATGGATGAGTGTGCCCCTTTCTCCACACCCTCTCCAGCAAACTAAGGGAGCCATCTTAGGGTTGGCAAGAGACTTGACTCTAGAGGGGCTTGCAGGTGTCCAGGGAGATGTCCCCAGCTGGTACCTTGGGCAACTGAGGAGAGGGAACCTGAAATGATCCTATCCTATACTGATGAATATCTTACATATCACCTTAGAACCTTCATCTGGCGATGGATCGAGATAGAGACAGAGACTCAATTTGGAGCAACGGTCTGAGCTCTTAAGGTCCAAATGAGGAGCAGAAGGAGGGAGAACATGAGCAAGGAAGTCAGGACCACGAGGGGTGCACCCACCCACTGTGACAGTGGAACTGATTTATTGGGAGCCCACCAAGGCCAGCTGGACTGGGACTGAATGAGCATGGGTTGAAACTGGACTCTCTGAACATGGCGGACAATGAAGGCTGATGAGAAGCCAAGGACAATGGCACTAGGTTTCGATCCTAATACATGAACTGGCTTTGTGGGAGCTTAGCCTGTTTGGAAGATCACCTTCCTGGACCTAGATAGAAGTGGGAGGACCTTGGACTTCCCGCAGGGCAGGGAATTTGTACTGCTCTTCAGTATCGAGAGGGAGGGGAATGGAGTGGGGGGAGGAGAAGAGGAGTGGGGATAGGGAAAGGGGAGTGGGGGAAGGGGCAATATTTGGGAGGAGGGGGAGGGAAATGGGAAATGGGGAGCAGGTGGAAATTTTAATTATAAAAGAATAAAAATAATAATAAAAAAATGCTAAGACGACTCATTCATGATGCAGAAGAATTCAAGGACAACTGCCTGCCTTTGCAAGCAAAAAATCCAAAATGAGAGTGTTTTTGTCTTGAATAGATAGCAAAACAGAAGAAAAACTCAGGCAGATAGCATCCTCCCTTCAGTAGTTATCAATAAAACTTTTTAAATTGGCTTCTATCACCACACTACCCTGATCCTACAAGATCTCATCAGAAATGCTGTATAAAAAGATGGCACCTATGGGAAGGCTATGGAGATTCTGGTGGTGGGCGTCAAGGAAGATAATAAAGCCCCTAAAGAGACCCTCTAACTCTCCCAGCACCTATATTTCTATGATAATCTTCTGTGTACATTCGTGGTGATGGTTCTTTCTAATACACTTTAATACAAAAATAAATCAATAGAACAAAAAGACTGTTATAGCTACATTCCTTGAGCAGCAATTAAAGTTTAAATTCTTTTCATTTAATGCTATCTTTGTTCTTCGATAAGTAAATATATTATACACTATATTTAATGCTATCTTTATTCTTTGACAAGTAAATATATTATACACTATATTTAATGCTCACTACCTGTTTTTACATCTGGCCTTACATTTTTGCATACCTTAAATGTGTAATTTTCCTTCTTTTTTTAAAAAAATATTTATTTTATTGGTGTTTTAACCTATATGTATATCTGTGTGAGGGTGCTGGATCCTGGAGTTACAGACAGTTGTAAGCTTCCATATGAGTGATGGGAATTGAACCCCTGTCCTCTAGAAGAGCAGTCAGTGCTCTTAATAGCTGAGCCATCTCTCCAGCCCCAATTTTACTTCTTTTATTCTGGCTTGAAGTGTTTCTGTTAAAAAGATAAAGGTCATTGAATTTTCTTCATAAGCCATTTGCTGTTTTTGTCCAGATCATTTTCTATCATATCTCAGTATATTTCCCAGGCTGTTCTCAAACTCTCGAGTTCAAGCCATCATTCCACCCTTGTCTCCGGAGTAGCTGCTATTCCAGATATGCCCCAGTAGACTAGGCCTAGGTTAGGGGTTCTAAATCTTAACAATAGTGATATTTTTTTTGGCTGAATAACATTTTTGTATATGGGGTTTCTGCCCTGTGCATTTAAAAATGTTTAATAAAGTTTATGGTCTGTGCAAGCTATTTGTGATGACCGGAAATGTCTCTAGACAATGACAAATATTCCTTTGGGGAAATAATAATATTTGTTAAGAATCTGTGTATTAGGCCGGGCAGTGGTGGCGCACGCCTTTAATCCCAGCACTTGGGAGGCAGAGGCAGGCGGATCTCTGTGAGTTCGAGGCCAGCCTGGTCTACAGAGCTAGTTCCAGGAAAGGCTCCAAAGCTGCAGAGAAACCCTGTCTCGAAAAACCAAAAAAAAAAAAAAAGAATCCGTGTGTTCTAGGGGGCTGGAGAAATGGAGAGATGGCTAGGCACTTAAGGAAGTGTAGTGCTCTGGCAGAGGATGTGAGTTTGGTTCCCAGCACCTACCCTATTTGCTCATAACCTACTGCAACTCCAGCTCCTGAGGATCTGACAGGTCATCCTCCAAGGGACCTGTGCTGTGCATGTGAACGTACACACACACACACACACACACACACACACACAGACAGAGAGACAGAAACAGAGAGAGACAGAGAGACAGAGAGAGAGAGCGAGGAAGAAAGAATCCTTAAAGAAAGAACCACTGTCATCTACATGCCTATAGAATATTATCTCTCTTTTTTAAACAGTTCAATAAATCTAAAAGAATATGCAATGGCATTCCTCAATCTTTGCTGATCCTATCAGTTATGTAATACTCTTTAATATAAAGCTTATTACCCTTTTTATTTATGTTAAGTTTTCTTGAATTATTGCTTTTAAGGTTTGTTTTTTCCTGTTGTTTAGCTTCTTAATCTCTTAATTCCTGGTTTCCTAGTACCAGACTGTTAGTTCCTCGTTGATAACCTTAACCTTTATTACACTGAAAACATGTATCCAATTTCACTTGTTTTCTTCCTTAACGTTTCTCCTCATCTTACCTTCTAGAGCTCATCTCCCAAAGCATAATCTAGTATTTTAGTCAATACTGCATTTCTTCTTCTGGTTTGATTGTATATTCTGAAAACAATTTATTTCTTTAATATTTTACTCAGATTTGGTCACTTAAATTCTAAGAGTGTTCTACTTCTCATTTATAGTAGATTATTGTTTTTTTGTGTCTTATGTTACTTTTGCAGGGTCAATTTCCCTGTTAAATGGCTGACTATAGTTTTCATTTGGTCTGGGACCCTATGTTTTGCATTGTACAAAAATGTTACTTGAGTCTTTTTTCCTTCTTTCTTAATGGTCTCATTATATGATTAAGTTATATTTTTATTTATGTTTTTCTCATTCAATTTATTTTTATTAAATCCTTTCCCCTCCCCAAACTCTCCCATACCCTCCCTATGTCCTACTTTTGCAGTGATTTTATGTAAAAATATTGAGGATGATTTTTCTGTGAAATTTGTTTTTCTGAACATTTATGGTATAATTGTTTCAGGATATATTTATGAATTTCCCATCCCTCATCCCCTGTTTAAGGATTTTTTTGTTTTGTTTTGTTTTTGTTTTTTGTTTTTCGAGACAGGATTTCTCTCTGGTTTTGGAGCCTGTCCTGGAACTCGCTCTTGTAGACCAGGCTGGTCTCGAACTCACAGAGATCCGCCTGTCTCTGCCTCCCGAGTGCTGGGACTGTTTAAGGATTTTGTTTTTGTAGCGTTCACAGTTATATTAGCCTACTCTCTGAGATACTGTGGCTGTTTACTCCGTAGTCACTTTTTTGTTGCTTGGTTGGTTTTTCGAGACAGGATTTCTCTGTGTGGCCCTGACTGTCCTGGAACTCACTTTTTAGACCATGTCCTCAAACTCACAAAGATCCACCTGCCTCTTCCTCCCAAGTGCTGAGATTAAAGGTGTGCACCACCACCGCCTGGCTCCTTAGTCACTTTCATCTGGGATTTATTTTTCCTTTATTTTATCCAGTTATAATTAGGCTTTGTTCCTACCAATTATTCTTTGAAGTTGAGGCCACTGGCAGAAGGAACTCCTAGTTACCCAGTGTCAAGATTTCACAAGAGCTTAATCTACTCGGCTGACTGAGATATCAGCGTAGACTTTTGCACTCACTTGCTGTTGGAGTGGGAAATCATACCTCTCAGTAATTGTCCTCAGTTTGGTTCACTGTGCTGTCCCATAAACACCTGTGAGTCAGTTTGGTATTTTCCTGTTTTGCAGCTTTTAGATGTCCCAAAGCTTAATTCTGCTTTCCCATAAACCAATAGGGTCTCCATTCAAGCCTTACACGTATTGGTGTGTTACCCTCTACTACTAGCCTTACTTATAGGTATTGTCTATGGGGGTTTTAGTTTTTCTTGAGTTAATGTTATTATGGTAGCTTTTAGCCAGATTCAAGAAAATATGCTGCCACTTCACTCTTTCAATATATCTTCTCATGGGGCTAGAGTCTGTGATACTTGTTATTTTTGCATTAAAATATCATGACACTTTTTTCACTATTTCTCTTAAAACTTGTTCCTGTCTTTTGTCTCCTCAAATCTAAGATTTCTGAGTGAAACTGCCAGTCTCCTCCTTACTAATATATATCCTTATAGCAACCCTAGACTCCTTTCTTTAATGTATATTCTATATCATAATAACCTACAAACTCCATTGTTTTTTTAAATCATTTCTCCTTTGTGACAGAAGAGTCTTGCTCACTGATACGTTCTCACTGATTTTTGCTTACAATACTACTTAGAAGATAATAATCAGATTCTTTATGTAGCAAACAAAAGGTACTTCATATTATCTTTCCTTACATACTTAATTCTATTTCAAGGACTCTTCAGTAGAGTTATAGGAAATCATATACCATTTACTACATATTTAATATGCATGAGCTAATGTACATGACCCCTCACATAATCCTAACTAAGTACTAAGGGCTCCCCTTTGCACATGAAACTGAAGCTGGTAAAATTTCAGTACTGCTCAATTTTCATAACTAGTGGTTGGTAATGGTAGAATTATATAGTTACTTATTCACAGATTTATTTTGCTTCATTCATACATTTTAAACAGGTACTATCCCATTTATTACAGTTACTCCAACATATCTGAAAACAGACATTGATAAAGATATACCTCTATCATTACATGTTTTACTCAAAATTGCTTTTTCTATTTGAAATCTTTTTTGTTACCATATGAATTTTAGGATTTTATTTGCTTCTGCAAAAATGTCATTAACATTTTTATTAGTATTACACTGACTCTGTAGATCTCCCAGTAGTATAGTAGTTAGAGAATATTAATTCTGCCAATCTAGAAATATGGGAAGTCTTGCCATTTTCTGCTGTTTTCTTCAATAGCTTTGGTGTTTTAAAAGGTTTTATTGTAAAAGTCTTTCATTTCTTTGTTTAGGTGTATTACTAAGTATTTTGGGGGGTTATTGCAAATGGGATTGGTTACTTGATCTTGTTTGAAGTATGTCTGTTATTTGTTTACAAAAATTTTGAAAAGCCATTGATATTTTTGTTGATTTAATGTCCTGCTACATTTATTAAAATGTTTTATGAGCTCTGAGATTATTTTCAAGTGAATTCTTTGGGGTCTTCAAATTAAAGGATCATGCCATCTAAAAACAACAATAATTTGACTTATTTTCCTATTTTTATCACTTTTAGCTCTTTCTTTGGCCTGATTACTCTAGACAAGATGTCAAGCTGTATGTTGCACAGTAGCTTTTCTGATTTTAGAGGAAATGCCTTCATTTTGTTCTTATTTACTATAATGTTGGCTAAATGTTTGCCAGAAAAGCCTTTATTATGACAAGGTATATTCCTTTTAGTTCTATTTTTTCGGTGTTTTATAACAAAGGATATTGAACTTTGTCAGAGCCCTATTCGACATCTGTCTGTTGAGAAAATCTCATGGTTTCTATCTTTGAGTCTACTTATCTGTCATACTATCCTTTTTCATTAACATAAATTGAACTGTACTTGAATACTAACTTGACCATGGTGACTGATCTTCCTAACACATTGCCAAATTCATTTTAGGAGTATGTATGGAGAAGTTTTATATCTGTGTTCATCAGATAAATTAGTTTACAGTTTATTTTCTTCATTGTCGTTTTCTAATTTTAACATTATAATAATACTAGCTATATAGAATAAGTTTGGTAGTCTATATTTTCTTTCTATTTTGTAGCGTATTTGTGGAGCATTGGAGTTAGTTCTAGTTAATTAGTAATCCTTTCTGATTTTTTTTTTATAGTTAGTGTTTATTGAGCCTTCCATTATCAAATTTTCAGGACATTTTTTTTCAGAATTTCAACTTTGCTGAGCAACTTTCAACATATACTGCTCAAGTTATCATCATGTTCCTGACTTTCTTATTCATTTGTTGAACTGATTTCCTGACTTTATTTGTTTGCTTGAATCTTCTTTGAGGTCAAAGTTAGGATTTCATATTCTTTGTCTGGCATTGTAACTGTTTCAGTATCTCTGGTTGTAGTCACTAAGTAATAATGAGCTCTTAGATCAGTCATATTGACTTACTTTTTGGGGGTATTTCTCATATTTCCACACTGTAATTTTTCATTTGTTGATATTAAAAATTTCCTTTTCTCACTTTATTTATTTAGTTTTCCATACATCTTCTTAGTGAATAGAGTTATCTTTGGCTTGGGCTCCCCACTACTATTTGCTTGGGATAAAGGAAACAACAGTAACCAATCAATGAGTTTATAATAAATACATATTTAAATGAAAAATATATCAATTAGGTAGTTCATATACATGCCAGGTAGACTTAGTAAAAATGCAGCTAGAAAATTAATATGAGAAATTAGGAGTTTAAAATTTATTAAAGCATAAGTTACTAATAGTTAAGAATCAAAAAGAAAGAGAATTAGATAACAAAAATAAGATAGAAGAAAGAAAAGTAGCGAGAAGAAAAGTGCGTGAGAGGAAGTTAGAAGAGTTGATGATGACAAAGAATACAGTAACATAACTGTGGGGAAAACAAAGACATCATACAGTCAAATCAGTAGAAAAGCTGATGCCCCCAAAGAACAAAAACATTCAATAAAAATTAGTTAAAAATTGAAAAATAATTAGTCAAGTTCCCTGCTCATGTAAGTGTGCAGCTTTCATCCCCACTCAGGGGTATTGTCTTTTGCAGCGTATTCTGCGGATGGGACAGAAGCCACTTATTTCTCTGGAATTCAAACAGGTTAGACCAGAATGGACTGTTTACAATGGGAGCTCAGTCTACCTTTCCTGGTGGGTTAAATCCCATTGTTCCCTGATTGCTGAGCACAAATGTCTCCAGTTCTCAGAATAAGGACTATGACTCTGACTCTCTGTGTGTGGCAGAGGCCGCTAAATTCCCTCTTTGGTATTGACTTCATCACCTTAATGGACGTGTGGAGCTCTGGTAGAGAGAATTTACTTTCTGGTTTAACTCTGCTTTGTGGTTCACATTCTCCACTCAAGTCTATTTGTTTGCATCCTATTTTGCCCCCTAGGACTACACAGTTCCTCAAGGTGGTGCTCACTTAATCCATTGAGGATGAGAAACTTTGAAGTTGAAGATATAAAAGTGTGAGGTCCTCTGATGTTGCTAGCTAAGAGACTTGTTCCTAAAATCTCTCCCAGAATGCTTTCCCCTTGCTAAACTGATTAGCAAGCTAAAGCAAAATAGTATTTGCCTATTGGGCAGTTTATAGGAATTCTGTCTAAAACTTTGTTCTGGCAAAGTGTCAGCCAGTGAATCTGTAGATTTCTTTTTTTCTTCCAATCCTTATACAGTAGTGGTTCTCCCTTTCCCCAGAGATTTGTCCAGTAATTTGTGTTCTAGTCCTTTGGTTTTTTTTTTTTTTTAATAAATCTAATATGTCAGCATTTCAGGATTTAGCCTGTTTACTGTTGCTGTCCTTTAACTCTGCAAGCAACTCACCTCTTACTAAAAACACGCATGCAATGATCTGTTTCAGATCTTTGGAGGCAGGGAAGGTGCTGGTGTCTCTGATGTCCCATCACACTCTATTACTTTCAACAGCCCATCTTTTAACAGTATGACACGGGGCAATCAAGCATGAAATAGTTACCGCTGAAAATACGGCATATCCATATAGAACAAACCTGTGTCCTGCAGAATCATTTGCAATCTCCTGGTCATGTGTAAAAGAATACTGCTACTTTTTTTTTTATAGTGATTGGGTTATGTTTCTGTATCAAACTATGGAGAATTGACATCTTAACAGTGTTCAGTTTTCTAATTTCAGTATGTGGAATCCTACTAGATTTAGGACTTTACATTCTAGAAAGTTTTTAAATTTTTAAGTGTATAGCCATTTTGTCTTATTGATCTCACACTATTCCATTTTATTTTTAATACTATATATCATACTTTAAAGTTTTATTTTGGATTATTAGTTACTAGTTCACAAAATAATTTTTAATGATATTGAGTTTTGATTCTTTTATAAATTCAAATTTTAAAATGATGTATTTATTTTTTTGGAGAGTCTAAGGAACTTCACTGGCCAACAACTCCAAAAGAAGCAAACCATTTCTGTCAGTAGGTTTTTTACATGTTAGACTCTGGAGTCTAGTAGGGGCACTGATGCCACATTATAAGGTGACTCCATTTAAACTATACACACACACACACACACGTTTCTCTAATAGTACATTTCCATACAACCATGCATGCCCACCACCTGATGATTGGATAGCGAAAATGTAGTATATTTGCACGATGGACTGTTTTCAATAGGTCTTTAGTGTTATTTATCCGTCCTCATCTCCTACTTCCTCCTCCACCCTTCACTCTGCTCCTCAGCCCCATTTTTATACTTCCTGTTCCATTATTCCCTTTGAATTCTTTATACAAGTGCATTCTGTCTCCTCTCCTTTGAAAGCCCTTTCCATGGCCCCTTAGTGACTTCCTGACTTCTACGGTAATTCTAAATAAAACATAAATACCTGAAAATTCAAGCTAACACGTACAAATGAAAGAAAAAGTGGTATTTATCTTTCTGGATCTGGGTTACCTCTTTCAGAATGACTGTTTCCAGTTCCATCCATTTATCTGAGAAATTTCATTTTTCTTAATAGTTAAATAATATTCCATTGTGCAAATATATTTTCATTATCGATTCATCAGGTGATTGGCATGCAGGCTGTTTTCCTTTCCTACCTATTGTCAATAGAGCAGCAATGAACATGGATGAGCAACCATATCTAGAGTAATATTCAGAGTCCTTTGGGTATATACCTCCAGAGTGATGTCGCTGAATAATGTAGCAGATCTTGTTTAAATTTCTGAGGAACATCCACCCTGATTTCCATAGTGACTGCATCAGTCTTCATATTCACCAAAACTGTTGCTCTTGATCGCCTTCCAGAATTGGCCAAGAAGACCCTATTGCTGAAGACAACACATACTTGAGTAATAACACAAAGAAATCAAGCTGGTATAAGAAATCGGGCTGAGGAGCAAGTCAGTAAACAGCTCTCTTCTTCTATTGCTTCCCTGTCTATTCCTCATTCTAGGTTACTGCCTTGAACTCTTGCCCTTGCATCCTTTGATGTTGGACTGTGTTATGGAACTGTAAGACAAAATAAACCCTTTCCTTCATAAGCTACTTCTGGTTATGATGCTTTATCACAGCAATAGAAATCAAACTAAGGCAATATCATTGTCTTCCTCCCAAGGCTTAGGGCTAATTGTGGTGTGGGGATTGAAAGAATATAAGAGCCAGAGGTGGTAGAGGATGCTAAGAAAACAGTGTCTTTTGGCACATCAAGGTAGCTTCACATATGAATTTACAAATATTCCAGTAGCATGCACAAGACCTAGGCAAGCTCAAACCAGACCAAATTCCATCATAGAGATGGGAGTTGTTCACAAAATTCCACCACTAGACACAGAGTTAATCACAATTGTTATCTGCTTGGAGGAAAAACCATCTTCTGTGAGAATGTAGCCCTGGTAGGTTGACCATGCTCTAAAGCAGCAGTACTCAACCTATGGGGTCACAACCCTGTGGGGGTCAAATGACCCTTTCACAGGGGTCACATATAAGATATGCTGCATGCCAGATATTTACATTATGAATTATAACAGTAGCAAAATAAAAGTTATGGAGTAGCAATGAAAATTTTTTTATGGTTGGAGATCACTACAAATGAGGAACTGTATTAAAGTGTTGCAGCATTAGGAAGGCTGAGAACCACTGCTCGAGTGAAGGCCATACATTCACAAATATTTGTGCAGCATATATTAGTCTTGATATATTTTTTAAAAAAATACATGAGGTTTGATGGGTAAGGGAGGCAGGTGGATCTGGAGAGAGTTGGAGGATGGGGTGAACACGATTGAAAAACAACATACAAAACCCTCAAAGAACTAACAAAAACTTTTGAGATTTATTTTTATGGGTATTGGTGTTTTGCCTGCATGCATGTTTGTGCACCACATGTGTCTCATGCCTGCAGAGCTCAGAAGAGAGCATTATATCCCTTGGCAGAATCTAGTAGAACTCTTCATAACATAATCCAGTTTGTTTTTCTTTTTCATTAGGAGACTTTTAATTTCTATGTCTATTTCACTAGGGATTATAGGTGTGCTTAAATTGTTTATCTGACCCTGATTTAATTTTGGTAAGTAGCATGTATTGAGGAATTTGTCCGTTTCTTTTAGATATTTTTTTTAAATTTTTTTCATTTTAGTGGAATACAAGATTTTTTTGTTTGTTTGTTTGTTTGTTTGTTTTTTTGAGACAGGGTTTCTCTGTGGTTTTGGAGCCTGTCCTGGAACTAGCTCTTGTAGACCAGGCTGGTCTCGAACTCACAGAGATCCGCCTGCCTCTGCCTCCCTAGTGCTGGGATTAAAGGCATGCGCCACCACTGCCTGGCTCTAGAACAGCTTTCTTTGTGTCCCATAAATTTGGGTATGTTGTGTAATTCATTTTCATTCAATTCTAGAAAGTCTTTGATTTATTTGTTAATTTCTGTCTTGAACCATTTTTCATTCAGTAGAGAGGAGAGTTGTTCAGTTTTCGTGAGTGTGTAAGCTTCCTGTTGTTTGTGCTGTTGTTGATATCCAGCTTCAATTCATGATGGTCAGACAGGATGCAGGGCGTTATTTCAATTTTCTTCTATCTGTTAAGACTTGCTTTTTGTGTCCAAGTATGTGTTCAGTTTTGAAGATATTTCCATGAGGGGCTGAGAAGAAGGTAAAACCTTTTGTGTTTGGATGAAATGTTTTCAAAATATCTGTTAAGTTCATCTGGTTTCTGACTCCGCTGCAACATTTCTATGTCTACACGACTTGTCTATTGGTGAAAGTGGGTATTGGAGATTCCCACGATGAGTGTGTGAGGCTCAATATATGATTTAAGTTGGAGTAGTGTTTCTTTCATGCCTGATGGAGTTGGGGGGCTGTGGTAAAGTGGTGAGTGGGGGGAAGGAAGTTTGGAGGGAAACATCCACTTGATTCTCTGGCTAGGGCAGTAGGTGAGGGGAAGCTGTAGCAGCTGCTACAAAGCTTGGGACAAGACTGGGGATTGGATTTGGAGGAGAGGAGGAAGAGGTGAAGATCTGGAGCTAGTCTACCTGCTTCCCCTGCCAGAGTCCTGCCAGAGGTTTCATAAAAAGATTTTCTATTGCATGGGTGCGTGCACATGAGTACGGGTGCCAGCAGAAGTCAGAGACATCAAATACCTGGAGCTGGGAAGGCTGTTGTGACCTCCATAACACAAATGCTTGGGACTGAACTCAGGTCCTCTTCAAGAGCAGAATGTGCTCTTAGCCACTCGTGAGCCTTATGTCACAGCTCTTTCACAATATCTACAAAGTATTAACAAAACAAGCGGCTTTGAATTAGTTATTGTATAAACAAAGTGTAGTATATCTATATAGAAGAGTATACAAAGCCATAAGATAATGAAGTGCTGATATATATTAAATGTGTATGAAACGATTGAATTTTGCTATATGTAAAAGCCATATTTAAAATTCTGTATACTCTATGATTCCATTTCTCATGAAATATTCAATTAAGATAAATCTACAGAACTAGAAAGTTAATTAGAGGTCAGTAAGCCTGGAAGAATGTGGGTAAAGTGGAGAATGTTTGCTCATAGGCAGGGCTTTCCCATTTGTTTGTTTGTTTGTTTTGTTTATTTTAGTTTTTGATACAGTGTTTCACTGTGTAGCCCTGTAGACCAGGGCTCACTCTGTAGATCAGGCTGGCCTCAAACTCAGAGATCCACTTGTCTCTGCCTCTTGAGTGCTCAGATTAAAGGCGTGTGCCACCACTGCCCAGCTGGGTCTCCCTTTTATGATGAAAAAATTTTCTAAAGATGATAGTGATTATTGTTGTCCAGTTATCTCTCTCTCTCTCTCTCTCTCTCTCTCTCTCTCTCTCTCTCTCTCTCTATTATATATATATATATATATATATATATATATATATATATATATATATATATACTGAAAACCATTAATTTCTATACTTGAAAATTGGCAAGGTACATGATGCCCAAATTACAGGTCAGCTGGGCATGATGACACACATTTGTAATCCAAGCACTCAGGAGGCTAAACACACTAGTTCAAGAACATTTTGGACTACATAGTGAGACCCTGTCTCAAAACAAAACAAAAGTAATAATAAGTAAGCACAAGACAAATTACATCTCGATAAACCTTTTAAAGATGACAGAATAATAGATATTGATAGAATGCCAGAACTCATCACGACTACACCTACACTATATGAAAAAATGTCCTTCAGATATATGAAAGCTAATAAAGTCAAATTAGTGTCAGAAATGGGAAATATACATATATTAGGGTTTTTAGTCATTCAAGTCTTGTAGGAGCCAGAGAGGTCAAGGATACCATGAGAACACAACCCACAGAATTAACTAACCAGGCTCACCGGGTATCACAGAGACTGAAGCAACAAACATGGGTCCTACATGGGATGGCCCATGTATGGGTCTCACCTAGGTCCTCTGCATATGTTATGGCTGTGTTGGTTGGTGTTCTCGTGAGACTCCTAACAGTGGGAGTAAGTGGGGGGATCTCTGACCCTTTACCTCCTACAGTGTTGACTCATCCAGCCTTGATATGAGGGTTTGTGCCTAGTCTTATTGCAACGTATTATGCCATGTTTTGTTGATGTCTCTGGATGGCAGGCTTTTTTTAAAAAGGCAAATGGAGGAGGAGTGCATCACAAGGAGAGAGGAGGTGGGGAAAGAGACTGGGAGGAGTGGAGGTAGAGAAAACTGTGGGCATGATGTAATGTATGAGAGAAGAATAAAAAAATTAAAAACCCAGTTTTATCTATAACTAAAAATAATAATATAAAATAATTTAATATATGAAAATATATATAATTTACAAATATATGAATAAATATTCTGATATGTAAATATCACATTTGCAATGATATAGTATTCAAAGGGCAAAAATAAGAAATAGAATGTATAATTATATTTTTTGTCTAAAATAATGCAACACCTGAAGATAGACAATGGTAAGTTCATGATATATACAGTAAACCCCACAGCCAAGAAAATAATGAAACAAAGCATTACAACCAATATTACAATAAAATGGTAAAATCAAGTCATATAATGGTTAACACAGTGAATCAGAATAATTGAAATAGCATCAAAGTGTTTGGCATCATTCATGAGTAAATGAGTTAACTTTGTTCTATTCTGAGCAACAACTGAATTTTTAATGTAGTCTGGTCTGCTGATGTATTTTGTCAAAGGTGCATAACAATTTCAACCCTAAATTGGAGACATTTATTTTTGCAGAATTCATCCCTGCTAAAGACAATTCAACATAAAAAAGAGACTAGTGACTCATTAGTATGGTATTTCTACATAGGTACAACACCTTACAATGTGAACTACAGTCTCAATTATAAGCCAGAACATACAGTTATTCTTCTATGAATTACTTTCCCTTTCCCCTAAAATGTTGCCAAGAAGGAATTTGCTTGTAATTTTTTCTCAGACATGGAAAAGACCCTAAGACTCCATGCCAAAAGGCATCTGCACAGTTATAGTCTGCTTCTGATTATGTGTTTAGATTGGAAGAAAAGATGTCAAATGAAAATGTGTTTGTATGAAGAATGGAACTTGTGGGAATTCTCTAAATAGATTTGACTGTGATTTCCTTACTTTGATCACCTTGTTTATGTTAAACTCAGAACACTCTTACTGGTGTGTAAAAACTGAGCACACTGAAGGACAAAGAAAGCTCAACATTTTTAAAGAAAAGATTTGTTTTTATTTTTCCTGCATGTATGTCTATTCACTGTGTGTGTGTGTGTGTGTGTTGCCTGAAAAAGCCAGAAGAGTACATGAGATCCCTTGGAATTGGAGTTACAGATACTTGTGAGCCACCATGTGGGTGCCGGCAACCCAGTCTTGGTCCTGAGCAAGAGCACTTAATCACTGAGCCATTTCCTCATCCTCAAAACTCACTATTTTTTTTTTGAGGAAAAATATTAATTTCATCATCCTTTCAGTGATTCTAATCCAGTTTAAAAATCTTGGTTATTATAATAATATGATTATTTCCCACCTAACAAACTCTAGTATCTGTTGTGAGTTTCACCATTGTTAATGAATCTTTTTTTCCTTATGATTATTATAATTTGAGACAGCCTCCTCTGAGCTCATAATTCTCCTGCCTCAGCCTAAGTGCTAGGATCACTGGTGCACATGACCATGTTCAGCTGTTTTTTCCTTTATGTGTGTGTGAGAGGGGGTGTGTGTGGCTTATGCATGTGTGGCACATTCATGTTAGTGTTTGGATATATGCACCCATGTGTGCCCACGTAGATTTCAGAATGGGTCATCTTGTATCCTCCTCCACTGATCTCCCCTGTATTGCCTTGAGACACACTGAACTGTAAGCTTGTCATTACTAACAGTTAGTAATGACAAGTAGCTGTGATAGCTACCCAGTGAGCTCTCAGGTTCTACTTGGCCAGTTCTGGGGTTACAGGTATATGAAACTATGCTGGACTGTTAACATATGTGTTGGGTTTTTTTTAAAGTATTTATTATTTGTTATATATACAATATTCTGTCTGTGTGTATGTCTGCAGGCCAGAAGAGGGCACCAGACCTCATTACAGATGGTTGTGAGCCACCATGTGGTTGCCGGGAATTGAACTCAGTATCTTTGGAAGAGCAGGCAATGCTCTTAACCACTGGAGCCATCTCTCCAGCCCATGTGTTGGGGTTTTAACATAGGTTGTCATACTTGCAGAAAAAGCACTCTTAATAATTGAACTATTGAGCCATCATATGCATCATTCTTAAAATCCAATAGTAGTGTTTTAGAATATGAGTTTATTATGCCTGATTGTGATTCTTTTCAGTGACCCTGGCTGAGGCTTCCTTAAGAGCACTGGTAATCTGGACTTTGTTTTTGAGCTAGCATCTTATGGCAAACAATTAAGGAAGGCCACAGTGTGGCAAAGGACACATGTCTGCCAGTTAGTGTTCATAAAATCAATCAATTTATTGTTTGTCACTCACATTCCTAGCACTAGTGGTATTTGTTTTTTGTTTCCTCATAATAAAATTCCGACAGTTTCAAATTGCACATATTAATTATCTCACAGTTCCCATACACTAGGAATCCAAGCATGGTTCCCTGAGTCCTCTAGTCAGTCTCCCAAGGCTGCAGTCAAGGCATTGTGTAGGCTTCATTCCCATAAAACACTTTGAAATATACACCCACATTCTTCTTGAAGAATTGCAGGCAAGTTCCATGCCCATTGAAGGCCCTTGGTTTCGCTTTAAATGGTATTTACTTGATTTCATCAAAGAATGTTGAGAATAATCTCCTGTTAACTCAAAATCAACTGATTGGGACTTTAGCCCTATCTGCAAAATCTCTTAAACTTTACCATATTCTGCGGATTGAAACACATTGCAGACTCATTCTACATTCAATGCAAGCAATTATAAAATATGACACATTAAAGTTTATCTTTTTGATTTTGGTTTTTAAGACAGGGTTTCTCTGTGAAGTTCTGGTTGTCCTAGATAGAACTCTGTAGACTAGACCGGCCTTGAACTCACAGAGGAGAAATGGCAAATTTGTCAAGTAAGTCAACTCTGAATGTCAATTATGCATTTGGGATGATGGGTGTGGTGCATTATGACCTTTTAGTGGAATGCATAGAATATTCCATGTTATTCTGATGACATAATTTACATGTAAGGTGTAATAAGATATTGGAAAAACTATCTTCATGTTTTATATTTTCACCTTTAACAAAGCACCTAGAATTCAGCAAGACTCCTGAAGTTATTATAAATCTTGATTATGCTTTTGAAAAATAATTGAGTTATTAAAAATAAGAATTTTCTTTCCTACTTTCAAAACATAAACAGACTAGGAACAGAATGCATTCCTGCTTCCCATTCTTTTACTAACTTTCATTGTACAAAGCTCAAATTAAATTATTGTTAAAGCAAGCATAAACGAACCCTGACACCCTCTACTTCATCTTCACTTACTGGAATAAAACATGTTAGGAAAAGATTTTCCTCAACATAAAAATACCCAATAAAAATTTAATGAAATAATACACACGAATTAACTGTCAAAGCTTGTCATTCTAATTGCTGTTGATATTATTACTGTTATTGTGTTTGTAAAACTAATCAACATTTTTACATGTAAAAATATAAAATGTCATGGTATGTTAGAATTCTTCATTTAAAATTAGTTCATTATAAATTTAGCATGTAAATATAAATCTTTGACACCATACATACAGTCATCTCACATTTTCAAATCAATAAACTTCAAAAATATTAAAAATTAATGATATAATTTGAATGTATCTCATCTCGAAAACTGTCAGTCAAATCATGTTGATTAAATGTTCTAATCTTTTAGAGTGAAAAATTACTAACTTTTCTGACTTGAACTAAAAGATAAAAATTAAAAACAAACAGCAGGAATGTGTTACTGTGACATAAATGGTTTCACTTTAATCAACCTAATAAGAAGTGAGAATATTGTACAAAAATGGCACAGATAGTTTTGATCATTGCACTCTTGATCAGACTCATTCTGCACATGAGATGGTGTTTGTATAGGGTATTTAAGTGACGGATTGTGTTTGAGTTTACTCGTTCGTTTAAAATCTTTCAGTTGTTTTTAAAAAATAAATTTGAATATGTTTTAATGAAAGATTGAAATAAATAGCTCACCATCTAGAGTTTGTTAGGAAAAAAGACTCTTTCAGTGGATTGTATATTTAGAAAAAACTAACGCTACCACGGGCTGTACTACAATAATTTTTAGAATTAAAATAAAGGAGCTGAGGGGTGGTGTATACCTTCAATCCCAGCACTTTGGAGGCAGAGGCAGGCAGATCTCTCTGTGTTCAAGACTGGTCTGGTCTACAGTATGAATTTCAGGACAGCCAGGACTATACAAAGAAACCATGTCTGGAAAAAACAAACAAACAAGAATTAATTTAAAAGATACAACAATTTGGTTCTAATTTACAGTGGCCAGACCTAATTTTTTTTTTTTTCGTTTTTTTCGAGACAAGGTTTCTCTGTAGCTTTGGTTCCTGTCCTGGAACTAGCTCTTGTAGACCAGGCTGGCCTCGAACTCACAGAGATTCGCTTGCCTCTGCCTACCGAGTGCTGGGATTAAAGGCGTGTGCCGCCACCACCACCTGGAAGATCTAAATATTTTTATGTTCATTTGAGAGCACTACCCTTAAAAGTGATTGTAAAACATTAGAGAATACTCAGGGCAGAACATGGTAATATGAGTTATAGTTGACTTCACAGTTCGTTACAATATCTCACACTAAGTCCATAGGAAATGTTTAAACCAGTAACTCAAGATACCATTCATATAAATAGTCTACATCTCCCTGTTTCATCTTACTAGTCCTACCCATTTGCTGGTGTTATATATGAAAGTCAGCATAGTATAGAAAAATCAGTGGAGTAAATCAGACATGAAAAATATTAACAAATAAAAAGATTCAAGATGAAAAAAACAAGCTGGTTATTTGCAAACAACATAACCACATAAGAAAAAAATCTAGGCATCTACAGTTTTCTTCTAAAATTGTATTGAAGTTAGTTTATACACTACCACCAAAGAAGATAATGCATTATACAAGAAACTCTTCTTTCTTGAGACAGGTCTTGCTATGTAGCTGAGACTGGTCTTGAAATTACAGAGATTCACTTGCTTCTGCCTCCCAAGCAGGTGCCACCACACCCAATTAAGAAACTTCTATTTTATTTATGTATATGTTTAGGTACATCTGCATGCATGTTGTATGTCTGCGTGATTGTGTGTGTGTGTGTGTGTGTGTGTTGGGCGGTACCCATAAAGATCAGAATAGAGTAGAGAACCCTTGGAGCTGGAGTTAGCCACAGAGTTACTTCTCCATCCCCCCAAGAAACTCATAATATAAATATTCAAGAAGTAAAATACCTGGAAATAATTTTTCTTTTATTTTTGAGATAATAATGCAATTACAACAGCTTTCATTTCCCTTTTCTCCCTTTAAACCCTCTCATTTGTCCCTTGTTCTCTTTCAAATTAACTGTTTTTTATTCATTTTTATTACATGCATATCTGCATATACATGTATATTCCTAAGTATAACCTGCTCAATTTGTATAAAGCTTACTTGCATCTATGTTTTCAGGTCTGACTATTTGCTATTGGATAACCAACTGGTATGCTCTTCCCTGGGGAAGACGATTTCTCCCACTCTTAAAATTCCTTACTTGCCTGCAGTTCTTTGTTTAGGGTTGAAGCCTTATGGGCTTTCTCCTGTCTATAAAGCCTCCATGTGGTAGCAGTGAAAAATTGCCCATCTATTTTAACATGAGATATAATTTGCAATATTTACACAGTTGTATATTAATCTAATAAGTAATATAAATGAATGATGTACTGAGAAGCACCAAGAACTGATAAAGTAAGCATGGGCCCCTAACAAACAAACACAAAAACAGTACTCCTAGGACAAATCAATTTTACTTTAAATCAAATAAGTTTAAGAAGAATTCCATAAACATCCCAGCAATAAGTGTGCATATGTGAACAAACTGATTCCCAGAATGTTACAGAAATACAAGAATAGTAGATTAGTTTCAATTTGGGGGACGAAACACTGGAGAGGAAATTAGCCAATTTTAAGAACTTGCTATGCAGTTACAACACGTCAGACTTTTTGATAGACTGGGCCTCCATCAGTTTTTCACTGCTGTGATAAATAATATGAGAAAAAACGACTAAAAAGTTTGTTTTGGCTTACAGTTCCAGAAGTTTCATTCTATGGGCAGTTGATTCAATTATTTGGTCCCAAGGTAAACCAGAACCTTATGGGACAAAATGTGATGGAAAACAGTTCATTACCTGATGGGAGTTTAGAGAGAGTCCACTCAACTATGAACTCATCAATGTATTGATGAAGCTAGTATTCATATTCCAATTACCTATCAATAATGCCAAAATATCAGAACAAACATTTAATAAAGGATCCTTCCACTATATTTCATATTCAAATCTGAACAGAATCAAATATACTGATCAGTGGAAGGGAATATAGAGGCTAGAAGTGATTGTTGTTAATAGTTAACAATTAAGAACAATGTTAAAGACATAACAAACATGGGGAAGTTCCTTACTATCTACAAATAAATTTAGAAGTAGTATTTTTATATAGGCATATAGACACACCCAGTCTAAGTCTCCCTCGAGAAGTGCTAAAAGCATTTGACACTCAATTCCTTGCTTATCTCTAGAAGTGATTTTGACCATATATTGACAACCTAACATTTTAAAACTATTTTGTGTTAGACTCCACCCCAAATCCAGCATCCTTTGAACAGAGGGCAATAGGCAGAATGAAGAGGTGTGTTTGAACAAGAATCTGACCACTTATTGAAGCTGCCTGATACCCTTTGGAACAGTATATGAATGAAAGAATTACAGGGAACTCTTTCTTTTCTCCAGAAGAGGCTTACAGTCTAGGGTCCCAATGGCTAAGTGACTTAATTTCTAATGAACTTGAGGAAAGTAGCAGATCAGACAATACCGAACCCTCTTCTTATTGGAATCACAGACCAGCACTCCATGATGCCACTTCGTGGCTTGTGCAAGCTATGGTCATATTCTGAGCACGACCCCCTTCTAATCTGTTGGGGAGGCTTTCCTCTGAGTATTTCATTTGACTTCTTGAGTTTTTCATCTTGTCTTTTATGTTAGTTTTGCTTTTCTTCAGAAATACTATCCCTTTATTAAAGTCTATTGTCATATCTTAACTGTTTTTTATTATTTCATTCAACTGTATGTGTTTTTATGGTCTTCACTCAAAAATTTATTCATATCCTTTATGAGCTTCTGGAGTGTATATATTTAATTTCTTGTCTTGTGCAGTAGCTAAGCTGCTTTTCTCAGTGGATATTAAATGGGATGCTAGTTTCTTGAAGGAGACCCATTGTCTTAGTTCTTCATGTTGATTGTGTATTTTTTTTTAAATATTTATTTATTATGTGTGTATGCCTGCAGACCAGAAGAGGGCACCAGACCCCATTACAGATGGTTGTGAGCCACCATGTGGTTGCTGGGAATTGAACTCAGGACCTTTGGAAGAGCAGGCAATGCTCTTAACCTCTGAGCCATCTCTCCAGCCCCTTGATTGTGTATTTTTGCAATGGAACCTGGGCATCTCAAGTTATGTCCTTTGTGTCATTTCTTGATATGGATATGTCATCTTGCGTTGTTGGATGGGTGCTTGGTTTTCATTATTGGGTCACTCTGGGGTTCCAGGTAGGCCTGTCCACGATTCCAGGTTGGTATGGTAGTGTATGAAGTAGCTGACAGATAGGCAGGCTCATGGGAGGTGGCTCTGGTGTTAATATCTATATTATAGAAAGAACCCCCCTGAAATAAAATATCAAGAAAAAATAACCCCAGTTGAAAATGTGGAATGTAACTAAACATAGTGTTCTTAAGAGATTTTTTTTTTGTTTTTTTTTTTTTTTAGTTTTTTCGAGACAGGGTTTCTCTGTGGTTTTGGAGCCTATCCTGGAACTAGTTCTGTAGACCAGGCTGGTCTCGAACTCACAGAGATCCGCCTGCCTCTGCCTCCAGAGTACTGGGATTAAAGGCGTGCGCCACCACCGCCCGGCTTAAGAGATGTTATAGAAGTGTTTGAGAAACACTTAAAAGTGTTCAACATTGTAGTGATTTGAAAGAAAATGACCCCTATGGGTTCAATGTAGTGGTTTAAATGAAAAATGGCCCTATAAAGTGACACTATAAGTTGGTGTGGCCTTTTTGGAGTAGTTGAGGCTTTTCTGGAGGAAATGTGTCTCAATCTCCTTCTGCTACCTATGGATTGAGATTTAGGACTCAGTTACTTCTTCAGCACCATGTCTGCCTGCCTGCATTCCTGCCAATTAAATGTTTTTCTTTATATGAGTTGCCATGGTCATGGTGTCTCTTCACATCACGAAAACTCTAAGACAAACATCTTTAGCCATTTGGGAAATACAAATTAAAATTATTTTGAGATTTTTATCATACTTTATAGCAGGCTTTCTTCTGACCATCAACCAGCTCCCAAATCATGACATGGATATTCATTTTTAGTTATGAATGCTTGCCCTTAGTTTATATTTTTTCCAGTAGCTCTTATAACTTATTTTAACTTCTTTCTCTTCATCTACTTTTTATCTCAGGAATTTTTATTTTTCTTTCACTCCGTATGCTCTATTCTGTGTCTGGCTGGCTGGCAGCTTCCTGGCTGGCTGGACCCAGGTGTCTTTTTTCCATTGTTTTCTCCTCCTCTCAAACCTAGATTCCTCCTCTTATTTATTCTCTCTGCCTGCCAACCGCATCTACTCCTGTAATCCACCATATAAACAAACTGAAGGAAAACACCCCATGTGACCATCTCATTAGATGCTGAAAAAGCATTCGACAAAATTCAACACCCTTTCTTGATAAAGTTCTTGGAAAGAGCAGGGATACAAGGAACCTAAGCATAATAAAGGCAATATACAGCAAGCCAACAGCCAACATCAAACTAAATGGAGAGAAACTCAAAGTGATCCCACTGAAATCAGAAATGAGACAAGGCTGTCGACTCACTCCATATCTATTCAATATAGTACATAAAGTTCTAGCTAGAACAGTGAGACAACAAAAGGAGATCAAGAGCATACAAATTGGAAAAGAAGTCAAACTCTCACTATTTGCTGCTGATACGATAGTGTACGTAAGTGACCCCAAAAATCCTACCAGGGAACTTGTATGACCTGTATGAGAAGAACTTTGAATCTTTGAAGAAAAAAATTGAGGAAGACATCAGATAATGGAAAGATTTCCCATGATCTTGGATAAATAGAATTAATATAGTAAAAATGGCAATCCTACCAAAAGCAATCTACTGATTCAATGCAATATCCATCGAAATCCTTGCAAAATTCTTCACAGACCATGAAAGAACATTACTCAGCTTCATATAGAGAAACAAAAAACCCAGGGTAGCTAAAACAATCCTGTAGAATAAAAGAACTTCTGGATGTATCACCATCCTTGACTTCAAACTCTATTAAGAAAGTACAATATTAGCATAAAAAGAAATAGGATGAATAAAATTGAATTGAAGATGTGGATATCAATCCACACATCTATGAACACCTGATTTTTGACAAAGAAGCTAAAAAAATGAAAAAAGAAAGCATCTTCAACAAATGGTGCTGGCATAACTAGATGTTGGTATGTAGAATGCAAAGAGATCCATATCTATTGCCATGCACAAAACTCATGTCCGAATGAATCAAAGACCTCAACATAAGACCAACCACGATGAACCTCATAGGAGAGAAAGTGGGATGTAGCCTTGAACATAGTGGCAAAGGAGACCACTTCCTAAATATAACTCCAGTAGCACAGACACTGAGAGCAACAATTAATAAATGGGACCTTCTAAAACTGAAAAGCTTCTGTAAAGCAAAGGACATGGTTAAGAAGACAAAACAGCAGTCTACAGAATGGGAAAAGATCTTCACCAACCCCACATCTGACTGCAGAATGAACTCAAAAATATACAAAAAACTCAAGAAACTAGACATCAAAAGAACCAATAATCTAATAAAAATGGAGTACAGACCTAAACAGAGAGCTATCAATATATGAATCTCAAATGGTCAAAAGGACTTTAGGAAATACCCGATATTACTAGCCATCAGAGAAATGCAAATCAAAATGCCTCTGAGATACCATCTTACACCTGTCAGAATGGCAATGATCAAAAACACTGAAGACAGCTTATGCTAGAGAAAATGTGGAGTAAGGGGTTCCATTGCTCGTGGGAATGCAAAATGTACAGCTACTTTGGAAATCAATTCGGTGATCTCTCAGAAAATTAAAAACCAATTTTTTTCATGACCCAGCAATACCCCTTTTAGCCATATACCCAAAGGATGCTCAATCATACTACAAGGACATTTGTTCAACTATGTTTATAGTAGCATTATTTGTCATAGCCAGAACCTGGAAACAATCTAGATGCCCCTCAACCAAAGAACAGATAAGGAAAGTGTGGTACATTTACACAATGGAATAGTACTCAGTGTTAAAAAAAATGACATTTTGAAATTTGCAAGCAAATGGACAGAACTAGAAGAAGAAACCACACTGAGCGAGGTAACCCAGACCCAGAAAGACAAATATAATATGTACTCACTCATAAGTTGTTTTTAGACATAAAGCAAAGAAAAACCAGCCTGCGGTCCACAACCCCAGAGAACCTAGACAACACAAAGGACCTTAAGAGAGGCATACATGGATCTGCATAGAAGGAGAAAAAGACAAGATCTCCTGAGTAAATTGGAAGAACTGCTAGAGCAGAAGGAAACAGGATGACTAAAGTACACAGGAAAACCAAAGCTAGCTTTTGAAACACAAAGAAATTAAAAGCTTTCAGCTGTACAAAGTGAATAAAAAGAATGAAGAACTAAATTAATAGAATCAGAGATAAATAAAATAAAGGCGACATTAAAGCTTATACCACAAAGATGTAAATGGTTATTAAGAGTGTTATGAGTGATTATATGTTATCAGCTTTAAAAAAATGAAAATGGATACAGTCCTGGATACATATAACCTAGGAATATTAAATCATAAACACATGAATAATTTGAACTGGACAACAACAATGAAATGAATCAGAATTTAAAAGTTTACTACAAAAGATAAGCTATACTGAAGAAATTAGCTAATGAATTTGACTAAAAGTCTAACCAGGAAGTAAGGCCAATTTTTTCAAACTATTCCAAAAATTTGAAGGACAGGGAATCTTTCCAAACTTAATCTAGAAGGCCAGCATTATCTTGGAACAAAAGCAGACAAGGACACAACAAAAAATTATGAAAGTAATGTTATATTATTTTTATTAAATAAAAGAACAAAAGGAAGGGAAAGAAAACTGTAAGATAATAGATACGAAAACTTCAGCATAAAATTAGAAAACTGAATTGAACCATAGGCCAAAAGTTTATACATTGTGCCTAAATTGGGATATAAAAGTGGTTCAACATACACAAGCTAATAAGTGTGATACATTAGCTAAACACAATGTAGAAATCATATCTTCAATAGTTCCTGAAAAGATGTTTAAAACAAACATAATTTCAACAAAAAATCATCAGTAAATTAGGTAAAGAGGAATCTGTCTCAACTCAGTAAATGTCACAAGTGATAAACCATCAGTTAAATTAATGATGAAGGTGAAAGGTTGAAAGATTTTCCCTTAAGATCTAGAATAAGACAGGATGGCAATTTTTACCACTTTTGGTCAATAAAGTTAAGTCATTCCCAGAGCAATCAGTATAGAGTAAGGAGAAGAAAAATCTAAATTGTAAAAAAAGAAGTCAAACTCTTCTCAGATGAGACTACAAAGAAAAAAAAAACTTTTTAAAAGCCGAAAATGAATTCAATGAGCATCTATATGCAAAATTAATCTATATCAATAGCAACCTATCTGAAAAAGAAATTAGGAAAATAATTCCACTTAAAAATATTTTTAATTGAATTTTATGTATATGATTGCTTTGCCTGTATGTATGCCTGTGCACAAAGTGCATGTTTGGTATTCCCTGAGGCTAGAAGAGGATGTCTTCTGGAAACAGAGTTACAGATGGCTATGAACTCCCACGTGGCTGCTGAAACTTGAACTCGGGTCTTCTAGAAGAGCAGCAAGTGCTCTTAACTGCAGAGCCATCTCTCCAGCTTAACAGATTACGTAAAGAGCTGAAACAACTCTTATAAGAGTAGAGTTATGTTTTTGTACTATTTACTCCATTTTGGGAACTTATGTCAGCCTTTATTTTATGAATTATGGGAAAACAATTTTAACTTTGTATATCTGTCACTGTTACATGGTGTTGAAATTAATGACTGCACTTTGCTCCAAAGGCCTTGTGCAAACAGTCAAGAAAAGAAAACATTCAGCATGAACTGAAAATAGAGCCAAATATGTTCTAAATTCCTGGTCAGTCAGAGCTTTCCTTATTGAACTGTCCATGGATTCTGAATTTAATGCCAAAAGTCAAATGATTTGATCATTTTCCTAGAGGAAAATTGGCCACTGAATACCTGTCAGTGGCAAGAATTTTCCTTTTCCTAAAGTAATTCATTCTTAGGAGCAGAGTTCATTTATGTCTCAATTACTTAATTTTCAAAAATTCCATATTGCTAGATAATATTTTACATTACCTCTTAAAGCCTACAATATCATGAGCTTTCTCTTTAAATGATGTAACTGCAGAAGTGTTTCCACTTCATACTCCCACTGATTTGTCTTGGTTGCTATATGTATATGTATATATATATAAATTTCAGTGTGTGTGTGTGCGCGCGCGCACGTGTGTGTGTGTGTGTGTAGGTGTGAATGCATAAGCAAATGTCCTCAGGTCTTCTGTTTTCAAATGAAATTTCTCCTAAATCTCAAATCTTTTTTTTTTTTTTTTTTTTTTTTTTGGTTTTTCGAGACAGGGTTTCTCTGTGGCTTTGGAGCCTGTCCTGGAACTAGCTCTGTAGACCAGGCTGGTCTCGAACTCACAGAGATCCGCCTGCCTCTGCCTCCCGAGTACTGGGATTAAAGGCGTGCGCCACCATTGCCTTTTTTTTTTTTTGATATTTTTGAGACAGGCTTTCTCTGTAGCTTTGAAGCCTGTCCTGGAACTAGCTCTTGTAGACCAGGCTGGCCTCGAACTCACAGAGATCCGCCTGTCTCTGCCTCCCAAGTGCTGGGATTAAAGGTGTGCACCACCACTGCCCGGCTAAATCTCAATGAAAATAAAACATAAATTAAAAAAAAAAGCCATGGTGGTGGTACACACCTTTAATCTCTGCTCCTAGGAGGCAGAAGAGTCTCTGTTTAAGGCCAGCCTCATCTACACAGCAAGGTCCAGGACAGCCAGCCCTTAATAGGGAGACTCTGTCACAAAAGCCAAAAACTACAAATAAATGAAAAGAAACAAGACAGCTGGATAATATATTCACAGTTGGCAGAATCTCAATAAAATACATGCTATATACTTAACCCCTAATCAGATACAGCATCAGCTGTAAGTTTTCGTGTTTTACTTGACATTTCCAAAGCATTTTTATATTATCTTTCCCTACTTACAAAGCAATGCTTCCTTTTATGATTACACAATCACATCCTGAATACTTGTCCTACTCAGCAACATTATTTCTGTCATATTCATTTATTGTTTATAATCTTTCAGAAGCCCACAAATGTCTTTGTCTGATAACTTTCATACTTACTCAATGCGCCACCACCGCCCGGCTACTTACTCAAATTACGAATAAATCTTACCCACTGTCTTTGCACACCCATAAGGAAAAAAGCCACAGGAATCCGTTTCAGTGTCTTATCTTTCCTCTTTGACTCTACTTTTCTTTTTCCTTAAAGAGGCAGCTTTTTTTTTTGTTTTCAACACATCCAGATCACAAATTCCCCTCCCTCCTCTCCTCCCAGTCCCCCTCCCCCAGATCCACACCTCTTCCTTTAACCTTAGAAAAGAACGGGCCTCCCAGGGATAAGGACTGAAGTATTTTTCTAAAGGCTGTGTGTGCTCTACTTTGAATGTGCACCCTCCAAAATTCTTATTGAAACTTAATCCCCATTTGGCTATAATAAGAGGTGAGAATTTTGGAAAATTATTATGACTGCTCTGTCTTTGTGAATGGATTAACAACTTACAAGCACACACAATGTAGCTTACAATCCTCCATAACTCCAGTTAGAAAAGAATCAATATCCTCTCTGACCTCCATGGGCACTCAATGCCCATGGTGCACAGACATAAATGCAGGCATACATATAAAATAAATATAGAAAATAATAATGCCATGAACACCGTGTGTGCATCCTTTGTGTGTATGCGTGCACACATGAGATTATTATGTCATATGGTAATTCATATTTTAAATACATAATTTAATTGTAGACATGCAAGTAGGTGTGATGTTGTATTTCATTGTGACTTTACTTTTGGACATCTAATGACTAATGATAGGTATTTTTAATATGCTTATTTAACTATAACTTATATAACTTATTTGTATATCTTCTTTAGAGAAGTGTCTATCCAATATATATACTCGGTTTAAAATTTGGTTAGTATCATTGGATTGTTGAGTCATAGTAATTCTTAATTAATTGTATATACAAGTCTCTTATCAGATATATGATTTTAAATATTTCCTAACATCCACTGGGCTATTCTTTCATTGTTACTGTGGTGCTCTTTGAAACACGTTTCAATTCTGATTATATATAATTGTTTTATTTTTTTCTTCCATCATTTGCATTTTTGACATCTTATATCTAAAAGAGCCTTGTCTAACCCAAATCTTTTTTAGCTTCCAAAGCAACAAACACAAAGTCATATGGTCCAGAAATAAGGTTAGAAACACTGGCAAAACAAGGCTACTTATTTGTCACAAGTCTCAGTCATTTTTAGCTGCTTTGCCAGACAAGTCTGGACCAAGCTTTTTTTCTCTATAATTTTCCTACAAATCAAAAGAAGCAATCAATGATGACCTCATTCAGTCCGAAGGAAAAGATTTTACGTTTTCACTATTATTATTCAGATATTTCACAGATGCTATCTTTAAAACAACCTCAGCAAACGTGTAATTATCCATATCTGTCATATGAAGACTGAGTCCCCAAGAATTCAGATTACCTGAGGCCACACAACTGCTACGGAAGCCTAGCTGAGATTTCAGAGTAGGTCTGCAGGGCCACAGAGCCCCCGTGCTTATCCTGCTGCACTATCTCATCTAGTGCTGGAGGCAGTGGAGAGAAGGGTAATTATGAGAACACGCGCTGGAGATAATCTTCCTTCACCCACAGTGGCTTTTAAAGGAATACTTTCTTATTTTTTAAGAACTTCATGCCTATTCTCCCTCCAATCCCTTTTCCTGCTCCCCCTTGCCTCCCCCAACAAACCCACCCCCATCTACTCCTACCAAAGGGTAAGGCCTCCCATGGGGAGTAAACAAAGCCTGGCCCGGTAAGTTGAGACAGAACCAGGCACGCCACTCCTGCAATTAAGGCTGAGCAAGGCATCCCATGATAGGGAATGGGCTCCAATAAACTAGCTCACGCGCCAGGGATAGGTCCTGGTCCCACTGCCAGGGGCCCCTCAGATAGACCAAGCTACACAACTGTTCTCCGTATGCAGAGCCATAGGGGCTCTGGCTGGATCTTATAACTCGTGAGGTTTTGTGTGGATCAAATGGTACCAGCCATATCAATCACCTCTGACAGTTTCCAGCACAGAATGTGTTCTCAAAAATCATTTTTCATTATTAATCTGGTATGGATACAATTTCAAAACTATTATAAAAGGGAAATAAAGTTTAGTAATTTCTAACTTCTTTAGAAAACCAAGTGTCTTGTCAAAAATTGGAAGAAATCATATATTTTCAACTCTGCAAAATCATAGTTATTTATTCATTTATTTTCTAAAGCACTTGTTGAACCCTTATCTGAAATGAATAATAATAATAATAATAATAGTCTGTGCTTTATAAACTTATTCCTAGAAAACATGTAACTTAAAAGGTAAACAAAATTAATTTTTAGATATTCAGGAATTTTTTTTTGTATCCTTGGAGCTTATAGAATAGTATTTCAAAGGTATCCTTAAAAAGTTGAAAAAAAGTATTGAATACATTTAAGCAGGAGAACAAAGGGGTTATGTTTTATAAAGGTGTCTCTGCTTGTCAGGTGGAGAACCTTCTGTTGGGTAATCGCCTAGGGCAACAATACATGGTGGAATATATATAAGTTCACTTTCTAGACTGCAACAAATAGAGATTTTACATTTTTATGGGTACAATATATCCCTTGCCTGAGTCAAGCCATTTTTCATTAACTTATAAACACAAGAAACATATATTATAAGTTGATTATATATCACTAACAGAATTTTGTAGATCTATAAATTATGGGTGAATAAGTTTATGGCTTAAACTAAATAAGATTTCAAGCAGGGTGGTGATGGTGCATGACTTTATTCCCAGCAGGAAGAAGCAGGTGAATTTCTGAGTTCAAGGCCAGTCTGGTCTACAGAATGAGTTCCAGGACGGGCTCCAAAGCTACACAAAGAAGCAAGCCCTGTCTCAAAAAGAAAAATTTCAATTATTTTTCTATCTCAACCTGATGTTTGTAAGAGGAAAATGTAGACAAAATTATGATCATTTATTAATTGTTCAGTTTTTGAGTCAGAGTCTCTATACCTACTTTACAAATGAAAATGAAGTATATATACCTTTGAAAACAAATTTATCTGATAAAATATATTAGTTGTCATATATACACACTCTGAACATAATCATAATGGATGTATTACCTTAAATATGAAAATATCTGAATCAAAGCATATATGTTTTCTTTTATATACTGTATTTCTCTGATAATTACAAAATCTAATGGAATGACACTTTCTCTATCAAAACATTTGGAAAGTATTTTTCTTACCACACTGAATAAAGCAAAAATATCAGAAGGCCTTGCAAAATTTCAGAAGACATTAAGGACTAGAATTATTAGCTACAGGGGACTAAGGTATAGATACAGCCTATTGAAAGAATGTTTGTCTAGCATGGGCTAGGTCCAGGTTTCAGCCCTAATGCCAAACTTTGAAAAATAAGGAGTAGATATTATTGTATATTTCTTCATATATAAAACTGAATGGAAAGATTCTAGAAATACACAGGTTTTCTGATTATGGTACATTAATCTCTTCTCAAATGCATCATATCTTGCACGATACAAATTTTAAATTTAGCCCAAATTTTTCTTAAACTCAAAATCTAATGAGTATCAACTAACTTCTTGGTAAGGTGCGAGACTAGACATTACCTCCTGTGACTCACTGGGGAAGTGTGAGAAATAAAAAACAGACTTTATTCCAAAGAGGAAGAGAGGGAGAGCTTCAGAAATACACCAAGAGATAAGACAGATGAAAAAGTAGGTTGGAAGCCTTAATGGAAAGACTGCCAGTCCTACCTACAGAACGATCCCACAGAATCCATAGGCCTCGAATCCATTTGGAGGGGAGGAGAGTATCTTTCCCGATAAGAGGTGTCCACAGTAGAAAGGACTTCCCTGCCTCAGGGGACACTGGTGAGACAGAATTTTCATAGGGAGCTATTGTTTAAAATGGAATCCTGAGATGCCTGGTGTGCATGATTTACTTCAGCCTGGTCTACAAAGCAAGTTCCAGGGCAGTCAGAGCTACATAGAGAGACCTCACCTAAAACAAACAAACAAACAAATTACATACACACACACACACACACACACACACACACACGCTAAGGAATCCTAATTCAACCCACCACAGCTCCGGGATGAGACAGCCCTGGAAGGCAGTATTGGAAAGAAGGAAGACATAATGGGGGCAGCGGAGGGCAAACAGTACTGGCGCTAAGAGGCTCCGCCCTTAATGGAACAGGGAAATGTAGGCATGCCTTGATAGTAGGGAGTAAGCTTCATCAACTGAAAATAACTATAGAATTGGATTGCTCTGAGCCTGAGGTTAGTGGATGGGTCAATCTATAGAGCTACCTATCTGATATGAGGTTCACTCGTGTAGACCCAACGATCTCTGAAGTTCAAGTGGACTGGACTACTTGTCTTCTACTCCTCTATTGGCGTGCTGGATGCTTAGCAGATTTTAAAAGTATGAACACAGATCTCAGTCCTTATAATGCTTCCTACACCTCCCAAACATGAGGGAGCTACCTCCCAGATAGAACGTTGATGATCTCGGGCTTATGAGTCTCAGGAAGATGGGAGAACACGTCATGATAATACACTGCAATGTTAACTGTAGCCAGCAGGGGCCCCTTGTACACAAAGAAGGGGAAATACTAAAATCTAGACAGCTCTGGGCGATATGGGACAATTGGCCCATACCAGGTCAGTATTAATATAAATTATAAGAAAGAGACTACAGACTCAACCACCCCATGCACATATACATACGATTTTTCAGGACCTAGCAGTCACTCCCATACTTATCCTTTTTTTTCTTTGCCCCTAGTGGTTTTTCTATTAATTTCTTACTATACATTTAGTAGTATGTTGACATTATCACTTTCCTTTAAAATATACATGATTTTCTTGCTCCTCATATTATTTACCTAATTTACTTACACATTATACTTCTTTTAGTCACCCCTTCCTTTATACTTTGTTTTTTCTTTTTTTGCCATGTTTAATTCCCCTTTCTTTCTCTGTACCATATTACTAGTATTTTAACTTTTTCTTTTCAAATATATTTTATGTTTTTGCGTTTTATTTACCTTCTTAAATTAACCAATTTGGGATATTTTTCTCATTATTAGGAAACCATTTTTTCATTTTCTCTTATTTTTCTAATTGTATTATTTTATTTTTCTCTTTGTTGATACTTCTTTTGCATTTTAAAAATTTTATATTAACATAATTTTTATTGATTCTTTGGGAATTTCACGTAATGCACGCCAATCCCACTCATTTTCCAGGCCTTCGATGTCTGCTCTCCACCCTTGTAGCCTCCATCACCAAAAGAAGATTTTTTAAAAAGCACTTTGCTCCTCGGTCTTTCATGCCTCTCCATCACATACATTCATTTGTTGTAGTGGCCTTGGGAGCTGCGGTGTGCCAGGAAGTATTTCTGCCCAAACAGCTTTATTTTGTGTTGGTCAGGATCAAGACCTCTGGCTTCTGATACATCATCCGTCCTGGACCCTCATCAAAATTCCTCTGGGATATCCTGCTGTTGCCCCAACTCATAGAGGCTTTGTGGCTGTTGTTCTGCAGGACCAAACCCTTCATGTGCTCTAGCAGGTAGTAGATGTTGGGGTGGGCCAACTCAAAGCCCTAGATGTGGGCAGGGGTGGTAGCTGAGTTGGTCAGTCCAGGCCTCCATTGGGACTGCCCTCCTGAGGTAAGAGTCAGGGCCAGCTCTCCCTCACCATGGGATCAGCTTTTTCTCATGCAGGGCCCACTCTCCTGTTGCCGCTGTCAGTGAGAGGTCAGTAGTTTTCCCAGGGTCAACTTTCCTGTGCCCATGCCACTGGGGCCAGTTGTGGGGGTGGGGAGCTCTCCTGCTGAGGCAGCTGGGAAGGGGCTAGTTCTCCCATGGACCCTGGTAATAACATGGGTCAGAGACATCACCACAGTGGTAGGGCCATGAACCCAGACATGGCCCACAGCTGCAGCTTGGGCCCAGATGTCACCATGTCCCTGGGTGGCAGCCCACCTGGGTATGGACCCAGTAGCTGTGTGTCCCTTGAACACGGCCTCAGGCAGCAACCCAGACTGCACTGCTTTTGGTGACAACGTGTTCCACGGACATCAACACAGACCACCACGGACTCAGACATGGACCTTGGCTGCAGCTTGGGCCTGGCTGTCTCCATGGCAGTACAGGGCACACAGATTAGTATGTCCCCATTGGTGGCCTGGCCCGCAGACTTCAACATGGCCTCAGGTGTGGGCTCAGACCACAGGTATCTGTATGCTCTTCAGTGGTAACATGGGTCATGGATATCCACACAGACCCCGGCTGTGGTAGGGCGACAGATCCAGACACGGCCCTTAGCAGCAACCCAGGCCTGGACATCATATGGCCCCAGGTGGTAGCACCAGCCACCCATATCAGCCTGTTCCTCATTACTGAAACATCTTCAGTTCTGCTGCTCTCCACGGGGCATGAGCGCTCTGCTTCTCCCTTACTTCTATTTCTCAACCACATACCTGCTCATCTTAGTGGTACCTCCCTTCCTGGGCCAGGATCCAGTTTTAATTTAACCTTGCTTCTCCTCATGAGTCCACCCTCAGGCCCTTCTTTCAGCTCACTCATTTAGAACACCATCTCTCCATTTGCCTTAAAGAATTTTTTCTTTTGTTTTGCTTTTGTTCAAGAAAAATTTCCTTTCAGTCATAGAAAACTATCTCCTGCTAGGTACTAGAAGGAAAAAGATGCTCAAGAGTTCTGAGACACTCGGATATTTCTGGAATAGGGAGGAGGCAGAGAGGCATAGATTTTAAAGTTGCAGTGACATGGACAGACAAAAGGACAGAAAGTGAGACAAAGCCTTGGCCGGCTAGGAAGACGCACCTGTAGAACCAGGAATGTACCTGGAACAAGAGCTATACTGGGGCCGATGCTGCAAGAACACAGACCGAAGCTGTTTCAGTTCCTTTGTCATCTCTTCCGGTTTCAAATGCCAGGAAGGCAGTATCCAGTTCACCTCAGTCGAACTACTTTTTCATCCACAGATTAGAACATTGCAGATAAAACAGACCTTATATAATGGAGAAGATGCAATTACTCATAATGAAACGAAGTGATACGTTTTGACATGGGGTTTAGTCATAAGAACCCCAAATAAAAATGGGAAGTGGATAGAAGATTGGAGTACAAGGCAAAGTATCAGGGCAGTGACTCAGGCACAAAAACCAATAATATAAATAAGTCATCATAGCTGGCAAGGAAGATCAGGACAAAGTATTGAGAATGACTCTAAGACACATTTGTACAAGAGAGCACAATCTCAGGGTTGAAAAAGGACCACGCGAAACTTGATACTAAGTTTAGTTGTTTTGGGATAAGCTTGCAGGTGGGAAGTTATTGCATCTGTGGCCATTTGAAATCAAGTAGGATAGAATACTCAAGAATAACAAAACGCTAGATATTATACACTATTTTCCTGAGAAAAGTATTTATGCTAACTTTATGAGAAAGTTAAGTCTTTCTCTTCTCAGTAAGGAATAATGAGTGGGTTCGCTCCCTATAAATAATACACACGAAGAACAACAAAGGAAAGACACAGGGGGAAAAGAGAATGAGAAGAGAAAGTCGAGGGTGGTAATACTGGAAGTAACAAGGTTTAAATGGGGATAGGAGTGGGAGGCTAGAGTACAGGGCTGGTGGGTAGTGAGGAGGCTAAAAGGGGACTGAGCATGATCATAATGTGTTACACAATGTACAAAATTGTCAAGGAATACATTAATTAAAAAAGAAAGAAATTTAAAAGTAAATGAAAAGTAAGGATACAAGTAAAGGAAGAGAAATTAGAAGGAAGGCAGAAATGCCTGTAGAATTCCACAAGCCCCTTGTAAGAGGCATTGCAAGAGAAAGACCTGAAATTAAAGAGGAGATAAACAATTCAGCTGCAATAATCAGCATACATCACTAGACAAAAACATCATGGAACAGAAGAATAGCATTTTATAGCAGGATGCAGATCAGGAAACAGTAAATGAACTACTGGAACACCCAGATTGATTTTTTGAATAGAACTCTTTTCCAATTGTTTGCCTATAGATAGAATGAAATATGTATATGTAATTCATCATTAGTAATTACTTTCAGGCTTAAAAAATCCTACTTATAATTACATTCATACAACATGTGAATTGCTAGTCTCCAAACATGCCTCCTTCCCCATTACTAATTAAAGTCTTAGTTCAGAAACAGCACTTATTTGGTTGCATTTTTGAATGCTCTAAGATGCACAGTTTGGAAATCAGCCACTTACACCTACAGACACTTTAGCTCGCAGGTCTTGTGCATGCTGTCACAATCACCGTGACAAATAGGAACAGCTGACCTGCTGTATCTAGAAAAATGGTTTCCTTACAGTTATTTACCACCTCTGGCTCTTCCACTCTTACTGCCCTTTCCTTAGCAACAATTGCCAAGATTTAGGGGTGGGAAAGAGAAGGGTCTGATAGAGATGTATCCTATTTAGGCATGAACATTCTGAAAGCTTCATTCTCTGCATTTTGACTAATAGGGGTCTCTGTGCCGGTCACCATCTACTGGAGAAACGAGGGTATGGAACAGGGATGGATCTGTGAGGAGATGGGTGGAAATGATCAAAATATATTGTATGAAAAATCTCAAACAATTTATTTCAAAAAACCCATTCAAATCCCATGACCAACCAAACAGGGGTGTGGGGACAGCTTCATAGACACATAGCAAAAGCTGAAATTGAACTTTTACCACATGACCTACATAAAAACAATTCAAAAGCAGTCAAACATAAAACACTTAAGGGCTGGAATGACAAAGCTGTACGAGTGACAGCATAGTGCTAAATATTACTGACTTTGGACTAGGGAACGGATTTCGTTTACAACACCTAAAGCATGCACACATAAGGGGGAAGAAGAGTAAAACCTTTCTGCTTCAAAAGAGTGTCAATAAAGTAGAAAATCGCCTCCCAGAATGGGGAAAACATTTGCAAATTATCCATATGACAGAAGCTAAAAGTTACATAAGCAACAAAATAGCACATAATACAAATTAAATGTGGGTCAAGGCCAGATAGACATTTCCCAAACAAGATATTCAAATGACCGTTTTTGTAAACTAAAAGGCATTCAGCATAATTAGTCACTGGGTAAATGAAATGTAAAACCACAATTAGAGAGAAAAGTGGAAGAAGGAGAAACTTATGCATGCGTGTGTGAACACTCGAGCACATGTTAAGACTTCTTGAGTAGGGAGAGTTTGGTGCGCTTGTTGCTGGGGAACATTACCTCTGTCCACGGTGCAAAATGAAGCCCAAAGCTGTTGGTTGTGTAGCCTGAGAAAGTCCTCTTAGGGGTCTCTATTCACGTGTTGCTGTGATCCAGACTTGTGCTGTAGGGGGGAAATGAATGTTAGATAAGGCACTACGAAACAAAGTTTGTGCTTATTAAATAATACATGTATACACACTCAGAGAATCAAGTGTGGGTGTAAGGGAAGCACATCTTAAGTGTTGGATAGGGTAGGAAGAAGTGGAACTCAGTGCGGTCATGATCCTGGGGATACAATAAAGTAGTCTGTTTGGAGTAAACTCCAGTGGAGAGAGTTTTTCTATTATCTTGTACCTATGACCAGGAAAACAAAGCAATTCTAATGGACTGTGGTGCCAAGTCACTTTCATTGACCAGCTGTTAAACAAAACAATATTAAAGGGGTGAATGTCCCCAAACTTTGTTCGTCCAGAGGAGTTTAAAGCATAAGAAGACACACAAAGAGTTGCTGATTAGAAGTAGTAAATATGTGTTCTCTGTAGATTACAAAAAGACATGGCAGCCGGGAGGTGGTGGCGCACGCCTTTAATCCCAGCACTCGGGAGGCAGAGGCAGGCGGATCTCTGTGAGTTCGAGACCAGCCTGGTCTACAAGAGCTAGTTCCAGGACAGACTCCAAAACCACAGAGAAACCCTGTCTCGAAAAACCAAAAAAAAAAAAAAAAAAAAGACATGGCAGTAGAAAGGATACTATTTGTTGATAGATGCAACCAGCAGAATTGGCGAGGAGGTGAAAACAGATTATTGTACAAATTATACGCACTGATTTTAAAAGGAGACCATCTAGTTCTAATTGGCTGGCTAGTTTTATGTTAACAGGACATATGCTAGACTCATCTGAGAGGAGGGAACCCCAGTTGAGAAAATGCCTCCATAAGATAGGGCTGTAGACAAGCCTGACAGATATTTTCTTAATCAGTGATTGATGTGGGAGGGTCCATCCCATCTGAGCTGGTGGTCCTGGGCTCTATAGGAAAGCAGTCTGAGAAAGCCAAGGGAAAGCAAGCCAGGAAGTAGCAGTCTTTTGTGCCTCTGTATCAGTTTCTGCCTCCAAATTTCTTCCTGAACTACTTTTGATGATGAACTGCCATATGGAAATATAATCAAAATAATCCCTCTCCTCCCCAGGTTTCTTTTGATCATGAAGAATTAATATTGAGAAAATATCTATATTACCTAAAGAATTATGAAGATTCATTACTATGTGTATCAAAACCTTAATGAAATTATTTATAGAACAGAGAAGACAACCTTGAAAGAGTTATGGGACTGTAAAAGATTTCAGAAAGCCCTGATAATTCAGAGAAGGATGACCACAATGGAGGCACCACAGCTGTTGATTTGAATTATACTTTAAAATGACCAGGTATGCTGACACATCCTTGTTATTCCAGGACATGGGAGACTGAGGCAGAAACATTGCAACTTTGAGGGCAACCACATAGTGAAAATGTCAGAACGCACCTCAAAGCGAGATTGTATCTGAGAAAACCACTCAGTAATAGTGTTTTCTAGCACATGCAAGGCTATGGATTTAATCCCAAGGTACACACACATAAAGATTCTGTAAAACACCAGACCGATTAGGAATGTAACCAGACTAAATCACATAAAAGATGTGAAACAATACTTAGAACAAGTATCTTACGAATCCCAAGTAGCTGTGGACAAAAACCACTAAATCAATAGTAGGTATACAGATGCATAAGGTATCATTATCTAAGGGGAGAAAATCTCTAAAGCCCATAATACTCTTCAGAACTTGAACACCCCCATAGAGCTTATATTTATTCATTGGAAATACTATTAGATTATTTTGAGAGTAGCAGTTGAGAATGGGAATGATTCCAATTTGCAGAAAGTAAAGGAATCCAAAAAGTTTGAAGGGGTGGAACATTCTGTGTCTTATGATCTTTTGAAAGTAAGCATCTGAAACTCCTTTCTGGAACAATGCCTGATATTAAGCAAAATCTCCAAATTGAGCAGATTTTTAAAAGAATGCTAGAATCTCCAAATTCAGGAAGAATCCGAAAACTACACACAGAAGTCTAGTTAGGTAACAGAAGCAGTAGGCCTCATAGACAAGGCCATCTTTAAAAAAAATCACTCTGCCAGGACAGTGGTGGCGCACACCTTTAATCCCAGCACTTGGGAGGCAGAGGCAGGCAGATCTCTGTGAGTTCAAGGCCAGCCTGGTCTACTAAGTGAGTTCCAGGAGAGCCAGTACTGTTGTTACAAAGAGAAACCCTGTCTCAATAAATAAATAAATAAATAAATAAATAAATAAATAAACCCATCACTCTGAGAGAAAAAAATATAAGGCACTCCACAAACATAACTATAAAAGCTCCTCTGACCCGTTCTTACTCAGAAAACTAAAGACTTTTTAAAACATTAAAAGAAAAATAATGTGATAGAATTCTGTACAAAACTGCAAAAGAGAGACGAGTAAGGTGGGATGTGGCTGGAGTGTCTGAGGGAAGAAGCATAAGGAAAACCTTAAGGCCAGCCTGGGCTGTAGGATGCATTTCAGGGCAGGGTCTCACTCTGTTTCTAAAACAAACAAACAAACAACCCCTCCCCCTGGAAAAACAACAAGGGCAGGGAAGGAGGAAGTGAGGATAGCTTGTTTCATAAAACAATAATTACTCCAGAATCTCAACACAAAACATAAAAATTAATACTTCAAAATAAGCTAAGGAAACAATGGATAATATGAAATATCACAAGTAAGAATGAGTACTCAAAATATGAAACAATAGAATTCAGGGAAAAAAATTAATAAAAAAAATTCAGAGTTCAATATCAGGAAAAAAGTACAAAATCATTTTGAGAAACATAAGGCGAAAAGAAAATTGTTTTTATTCATATTTTGAATTTTCAAAGAAAGTCAGAAGTCATTATATCCTGAAAGAGTCGGTAGGGAGAGCAACCGATAGCCTTGACAATAGCCTGGTAGACAGGGTTTCTCTGTAGCTTTGGAGCCTGTCCTGGAACTAGCTCTTGTAGACCAGGCTGGCCTCGAACTCACAGAGATCCACCTGTCTCTGCCTCCCAAGTGCTGGGATTAAAGGCGTGCGCCACCACCACCCAGTGGCCAAAACTCAATTCTAACCCATTCTGGGCACTGGAGGTGGCAAGAGATGTCTAGTTGGTACTTTATCTCCCCTGCTATGTGGTGAGTCCTTTTATATTTCTTTCATATGTATTTTAAGAAGCTACTGCATTAGGTTTCCTTGAGCTCTCAAGTGGCCCTTAGTTCTAGCTGTCTTACTCCATATTCCCTCCCATTCCCCCACTTTCCTCCCCTTATCCCTCAATAACTGTATATTTTATTTTTCCTTCCTAGGGACATCCTCCTCCATCCAGACCCTTACTCTATTCGTTGTTCTTCAAAAACTGATGAGGCCTTATTTCTGAAACAATACCTTACACAACTCACTGAACACAGAGAAGTCATTAGCTTACCTTTGTGGTATAGGAAGGCACTCTGCATGCTACCAGAGGAGAAAGAAAAACACCAAGCTAGCTGCAAATACTCCAATCTACAGTGGTGTCCAGGTTGTGAAACACACTGGTGCAATAGTGGCACAAAGCTTGTGGGAGTAACCAACAACTATCTGCCTGGAATTAAGGCCCACTCCACGAAATGTAACACATGCCCTTCACTGCCCATGTGGCTAAGAACCTGAGACTTGATAGGAGTGGTTAGTTTGAATGCAATTGGCCCCCATAATCTCATAGGGAGTAGCGCTATTAGGAGGCGTGGCTTTGTTAGAGTGGGTATGGCCTTGTTGGAGGAAGTGTGTCACTGTGGGGGCAAGCTTTGAGGTTTCCTATCCTCAGAATACTGCCCAGTGAGTGAGTCGATTTCCTGTTGCCTGCAAGAGCTGGCACTCTCAGTCCTAGCACCACCTCTGCTTGTTCCCCATCATGATGATAATGGCCTGAATCCCTGAAACTGTAAGCAAGCCACCGCCAATTAAATATTTTCTTTATAAGAATTGTCATGGTCATAGTGTCTCTTCCTAGCAATAGAAACTCCTAAGACAATAGGCCATGAACCTGGGGGGAAACCTAAATACTACTGTTCTGTTAAAGGAATGCACAAAAAGCCTCCTATCAACACTCTGCTATTCAGTGCCTTGCTCAGCCATCATCAGAGAAGCTTCCTCTCACAGCAGATTGGAATAAACACAGAGACCCACAACTGGACATTGTACAGAGAGTGAGAGACCTTGGACCACTCAGTCCTAAATGGGATGTCTTCAACAAACCTCTTCCCTCAGGGCTCAGGCAACCCGTGGTAGAGGAGACAGAAAGATTGTAACAGCCTGTGGGGATGAAAGACACCAAGGAATCAAGGCCTTCCTGACACAACAAGGCTTATAAACGTGTGAGCTCACAGACACTGTGGTGGTATGCACAAGTCTAAGCGAGATGGGGAGGGGAAGTGGGCACAACCCCCATCCCTAACCCAGAAGCTACCTCCACTTGGTAACCACTTGCAAATGAAGAGTTGGTTTTCTCCAGTGGAGTCTCACTGGACATACAAACCACATAGAAGGGTAGACCTCATGTCCAGCCCGAGAAGGCCAACATAAAACAATCTCAATGTGCTTTTGGACTTTTTTTTTCTCACAATGCTTTGGGAATGTTTTAACCTTACAGATCTTTTGCTTTTATATTATGTTTTCTGCTTTCTCTAAAATGGGTTTCCTCTGTGTGCGGAGTGTATGTATCTTTATGTGTTTGTTTCTTGTGCTTTTTCTTGTTTTTTTCTTATTTGTTAGTTTTGTATTATTCTTATTTGTTTGTTTCTATTTCATTTCGTTATTTTTTAGATGCCTGCTTATTTTCTAATGAGAAAAGGGAATGGTATGGATTGGGGGATGGTGAGGAGGTAAAGAGGATCTGGGAGAAGTTGGGGGAAGGGGAACCATAATCCAAATATATTTAAGAAAAAAATCTATTTTAAAAAAGAGAAGGTAGGAAGAAGAATCTATTTTTGTTATAGTCATATTCAGAGATTAATACAGTTATGATATTATCAGGTGATATAATCTTATAACTACTGATGTATACATACTCATTTGCTGAGCAAACATTATTGTACAGTAAATAACTGCATTAAAATGGCATACCATCTACTTGGGAGAAATGTCTTGATGTTCCAAACATTATTACAATTTAGTTAACCTACTGGAGTTTAGAAAAAAAAAATATTTGACATAGAAAAACATGAACCAAATTACATGCATATGTAATAGATAAAAATCATCAACATTTTCATGCATAACCACAAATAAAGCCACTTCTGCTGATTATATGTAAAAATTCAAACCAACTAAGACCATCCCCAGAAAGACAATGAGAGGAAATTAGTCATGTTGTAGACACCAAATTATAGAAAGAATACATACAGGATAAATTACTTATTTCTTTTCTGCGTTTCCATTACTTTGAACCAAATTGGGAGCCCCATCTGTAAAATACACAGTCAAACTCAGGCCACTAAAACTAAAAAGCTACTACATGGGAAGAGGAAAAGAATTCCACACAGACTGAAGATATTAGAAGACAAAGTCAATACATAGTGTGTGCATTTTCCAATGACTAAAGATTACCCCTTTCTGCACATGTTTGGTAGCAGCCTAGAACAGTACAAGCAGAGGTCTTGATAACTAAAGTGAATATTAAAACTTTTTCTCTATGGAATGGAAGAGAGAATTTGTAGTCTTAATGTAATTGCATTCATTGTCTGTTATATCAAATCAATATTCACATGATTTTTATTTGTTTCCTTTGTTTTGTTTTTATACATACAGAAAATGTTTCATTTTGGTTTATAGTTATATGAACATATTTTGATGAGGAGATAGAAATTTAATTCAGGGCCTCTTACATTCTAGGCACCTACTCTTCACTAAGCTAAATATCCTCACTGAGTTTTATGAGTATCCACAACCATAGATAAAATATAGAACAGTCCCATAACTACCCCAAATTTTCATGCTTTTGTTAGTTTTAAAAAAACTACCATTTGTAGTCAAACACTCCTCCCACCCTCATCATTGGCAATCACAAATTATCAATCCAGCCCCAATGGTTTGTCTTTTTGAGACTACTTTATAATATAGAAGTTAGACTTTCGGGCCTTCCAGTAAACACAGTGGTAGTGTAGAGTCATTCCAAATTAAACTGCTTAGATAAAAATCTTTCAAAAACATTTGGACAATATGCATATTAAAAACTATACATTTTCAAAAGAATCGTAATTTGTGATCCTAGAGAAGCTAAATAAGAAGGTGAACCCAAAGAAAAACATACAGTTATCCTCCTGGATATTGGAAGTAGACAAGATTGCCAGGCAAAAATTGGGAGCTTGAGGGTGGGGGTGGGGTGGGATGGGAGTAAGGGCAGATGGGGAGAGAGAAGTGAGAAGGGGAGGATGGGGAGAGCTTGGGGGAATGGAACGGCTGGGATAGAGGAAGGGTGGATATGGGAGCAGGGAAGTATATATCTTAATTAAGGGAGCCATTTTAGGGTTGGCAAGAGACTTGACTCTAGAGAGGTTCCCAGGTGTCCAAGGAGATGTCCCCAGCTTGTTCCTTGGGCAGCTGAAGAGAGGGAGCCTGAACTGGCCCTATCCTATAGCCACACTGATGAATATCTTGCATATCACCATAGAACCTTCATCTGACGATGGATGGAGATAGAGACAGAGACCGACATTGGAGCACTGTACTGAGCTCCCAAGGTCCAAATGAGGAGCAGAAGGAGGGAGAACATGAGCAAGGAAGTCAGGACCGCGAGGGGTGTGCCCACCCACTGAGATGGTGGGGCTGATCTAATGGGAGCTCACCAAGGCCAGCTGGACTGGGACTGATGGAGCATGTGATCAAACCGGACTCTCTGAATGTGGCTGACAATGAGGGCTGACTGAGAAGCCAAGGACAATGGCACTGGGTTTTGATTCTACTGCATGTACTGGCTTTGTGGGAGCCTAGTCTGTTTGGATGTTCACCTTCCTAGACCTGGATGGAGGGGGGAGGACCTTGAACTTCCCATAGGGCAGGGAACCCTGACTGCTCTTTGGACTGGAGAGGGAGGGGGAGAGGGAGAGGGGAGGGGGAGGGAAATGGGAGGAGGGGAGGCAGTGGAAATTTTTTTTTAATTCTTTTTTAATTAAAATTTCCAACTGCTCCCCGTTTCCCATTTCCCTCCCCCTCCTCCCACATATTGCCCCCTCCCCCCGCTCCCCTCCCCCTATACCCACTCCTCTTCTCCTCCCCCCAGTCCATTCCCCCTCCCTCTTGATACTGAAGAGCAGTCCAAATTCCCTGCCCTACAGGAAGACCAAGGTCCTCCCACTTCTATCTAGGTCCAGGAAGGTGAGCATCCAAACAGGCTAAGCTCCCACAAAGCCAGTTCATGTATTAGGATCGAAACCTAGTGCCATTGTCCTTGGCTTCTCATCAGCCTTCATTGTCCGCCATGTTCAGAGAGTCCAGGTTCAACCCATGCTTATTCAGTCCCAGTCCAGCTGGCCTTGGAGAGCTCCCAATAGATCAGTTCCACTGTCACAGTGGGTGGGTGCACGCCTCGTGGTCCTGATTTCCTTGCTCATGTTCTCCCTCCTTCTGCTCCTCATTTGGACCTTAAGAGCTCAGACCATTGCTCCAAATTGGGTCTCTGTCTCTCTCTCTCTCTCGATCCATCGCCAGATGAAAGTTCCCGTGCCATTCTCCTTGGCCTCTCGTCAGAGGCCTAAACAAATGGATACCTATGCCATGTTCAGGAACTCAGAGACTCAATAGTGATAAAATATAAATTTTCCAAAGCAGATCTTTAGAGTGAACAAAATCAACCAAAGCAGCACTAAGATTTCATAATCATCAGCCTATAAAAATATTTACCTAGAGAATTTTCATGATAGGATAAGATAATGCAACAATGATTAGATTTCATAGTTGAACCAAACTAAAAGATAATTTAAAATATAACACAATTATACTAATATTTGGGGCACTAGACAAAAGAAAGATATTAAATGATTCCAAAATTTCCCAGGGGATATCCTGGATAGTATTTTCAAGCTTTACTTCAGGTAGGAAAAATGAACTGAAACAATTATACAGCTGTAGAAACTATAAAAATGAAGCATAACAAAAAGTTATTTTTAAGAGAAAAATATCAGTGAAGTATGGCATTATTTTAGTCATTGTAATATTACCATAGCTAAAATAATGTCAGAATACAGAAAAGAAGAGAAAGCAAGGAAGAGGACTCAAAAAAACGATAGCACCTAAATGGAAATAACACCAACAAAAAAGGAGCTGATAACAATTCTAGTATCTGATGAGAACAAAGGATTCGAAAAAGAAAATAACATTTTAAAATGTAAATAAGTTAAATTAATAATAATGATATAAATATTATTATTATTAAAAGCAATAATATCACAATAGTTTTTTTTAAAAGACCACACACATACACACTGAGCTTGTAACTAGTGGATTTGGGAAATACAGCACTCTCCAGAGTCTCTATATATTTAAACCAAATCATTAGATGCTGTGGGAGCTCCTTCCACTCCTTCAGCCAATAGCCTTTAAGATCCCAGCCCACTTGGGCGTGGTCTCTTTTGCTTTAAAAAGCAGCTGTAGCCCTGCTCTTGCTACTAGACTCTATTCCTGGTGTTGCAGAGGGCTATTGTCTAGGACAGTGATCTGTAAGTTTTCCCCTTAAATAAATAACCTTTTTATTAATCATAATTCCAAACTGATGTGGGATTGTTTTGTGACTTACGACTACAATTAGATGTATGGTTACAGGAAAAATATCTTCTGCTTCCAAGGACTAGGTGAACAATCACCCCTGAGAACCTTTGTAGTCTCAGGAGACAGAGAAAAGGCATGAATTCTGTCTCCTGAAAAAACAAAAGAAAAAACAACTTTAGTGGAGAGGAGGAGTGTGGAAACTAGACTGCTCATCTGAGCAAAGGCAACCACTTTACTAGCTATTTCAGAAGGGTCCAATTCTGATGGACAAATTGCATGAAAAATTGAAAACTCAAGCCAATATAATTCTTTTAAAACAGCGGATCTTGACACGTGGATTGAGACCACTGTGACAAACCTCTATCTCCAAAACCATTTAAATTACAATTCATAACAGTAGCAAAAGGACAGTTCTTTTTTTTTTGTTTTTTTTTTGTTTTTTTTTTATTATTTTTTTTCTTGCTGATTTTTTTAATTAATTAATTAATTTAATTATTAAAGATTTCTGCCTCTTCCCCGCCACCACCTCCCGTTCCCTCCCCCTCCCCCAATCAAGTCTTCCTTCCTCCTCAGCCTAAAGAGCAAGCAGGTTTCTCTGCCCTGTGGGAGGTCCAAGGACCACCCACCTCCATCCAGGATGCCCAAACATACAACAAAAGTATATGCTCAACTATGTTCATAGCAGCATTGTTTGTAATTGCCAGAACCTGGAAACAACCTAGATGTCCTTCAATGGAAGAATGGATGAAGAAAGTATGGAATATATACATATTAGAGTACTACTCAGCAGTAAAAAACAATGACTTCTTGAATTTTGCATACAAATGGACGGAAATTGAAAACACTATCCTGAGTGAGGTAAGCCAGACCCAAAAAGAGGAACATGGGATGTACTCACTCATATTTGGTTTCTAGCCATAAAAGGACAGTTCTGAAGTAGCAGCAAAAATAAACTTTATGGTTGGGGGTCACCACAACACGAGGAACTGTATTAATGTGTCCCAGTAAAATAATATTAAATGTGTAAACAATAAACATAGAACCACCCAATTTCTTAAAACATACAGCACTGGAAAAATAGACAGATAGGCCAGATAGTGTGCAGTTTCAATATCAAAATCTAAACAATAGATAATGGATCTGAACAAAACTCATCAAGAGACTGACGATCTAAACTGCACCACAAATGAAAGATACTTAGCTTAGTCTTCCATGCAACAACTGAAGAGTATCGATTCTTCTTAACATCCTATAAAACTTTATCTAGAATATAGCACGTTGTAGATGCTAAAGCAATACTTAACAAGTACAAAATAGTTTATTTTATTTTATCAGGTCATAATGTAATATAGTCAGACGTCAATATCAAGAAAAATCACAAAAATACATGGCAATTGAACAATACACTTGAACAATTACTCACCGAAAAAAAAAAAAAAAACCAGAAAGGGAATTGAAAAAGTTCCTGAAGTTAAAAAAATAAAATAAAAACACAACCTGCCAAAATCTTTAGAATATAGCAAATGTAATTCTTTTTTTAAATGGTTTTTCAAGACAGGGTTCACTGTGCAGCCCTGGCCATCCTGGAACTCACCATGTAAACCAGGCTGGCCTTGAACTCACAGAGATCCACCTGCCTCTGCCTTTTGAGTACTGGGATTAAAGGTGTAGGCCATCACAGCCCAGCCTAGCAAATGTAATTCTAAGAAGGATGTTTATAGCTACAAATACTCAAGCCTCCAGTGTGATGATTTCTGGACAGGAGGCATTTTAAGAGGGTAGATAATTAATTCATAGTAAGTCCCTCATGATAGGAATAGTTTTGTTTTAAGTAAAGATACATTACTCTACAATGACAGAAAAGAGCAAGCCAGGAATAGAGCAGGCCACCAATAATTGTTTTTATGTTAATCATATAAGCTCAATATATACCCAGAACTTGTGGTTGCACACTAGGAAGAAAAATATTCCTCTATGTTACATCTCCTAATGCTTATTTTGTCAGCAAATTTTATCAGTCATCATAGGCTATTTCTGAAAGGTGGTAACATGCATGCTCATTCAGCCTGCCCTGTAGGGATAAAGTGAAGTTTGGCCATTTACCCAAAAGAAGGTAATAGGGTTCTGTACACTTCTCTAGGCATGAATTACAGTGGTATGGCCAAGTGCCATAGGCAGCTTCTGAATCATGCGCTGACTTAATTTAATATAGAAAACATAGGCTTTTTGTTTTCTTAGACAGGGTATCACAGAGCCTCTGCTAGCCTTAAGATTGTAAGTGAGCATGAATTTAAACTGATCCTCTCCTGTGTTGGAATTTCGGGTTTAAACCACCACACCCAGATAGGTTCCTTAATTGGCAAATGGATCACAGAAAAGTCATATATAGTAAATAAAATAAGACTCTATTCTTCAAAATGTACAATGAGATAAACTATCCATGTATCATATATTTAAATGCAAAACTAAAATCATATATCTACTAAGAGATATATAGGCAAATTACATTATGATTTGGGAATGGTAACAATTTTTCTACTTATGACTTGAAATCCAGAATTAGGAAGGGAAAAAGCAATTGATAAATTTGATAATAAATTTAAAATTTTGTATTGAAAATGTTCCATTAGAAGGAAAAGGGGACAAAATTCAGCCTATACTATCAAGAATGTCTTAATAGTCCTAATATATAAACCTGATTCTACAAATAAACAACAAACCAATTACTCTTAAAATAGAGTAGAGAAATAAACTGTCAGTTCAGAAAACCATTCATGCAAATAAATATTTCTTATTTCTATCATTCCTAGTAACCAAGAATTATGGTTTTCAACACTGAAGAAGCAGATACACATGCAAGATCAAAGAGGTTAATTTAAAAGCTGTAGTCTGGGATTTGAATTTTAAGTATCAGTATGAACTTTAAAATAGATCCACAGCTCTGTCCACTGAAAATACCTAAAAATAATGGCCAATACAGGAACAAGGAGCACTCCTCGTACCCAGACTGTGGGTTTGAAAAAAAGTTTTCTCTAAAATGAGACACTGTTATTTGAAAATCAAGGTCTAGGGCAGAAAATGTACAAGATGAGCCTGTAACATTTTGTCATAACAAAAATAAGGAAGCTATAATTACACTACTAGGGAATATTTCAAAAGGACTTAGTAGCCAAATTAAACAATCTCCACATGTCAGAGAAGGGCAATTTCAGCATCCATAAGGACTATAACAGCCATGAATCAAAATATATCAATCAAGTGCATCATAGTAAAAGTTTAAAAGGTACAAATGATCAAAATTGGAAGCTGCTAGTATACAAGCCAATTTGAAAAATGGTAAAGAAAAATAAGATTTGGCATGCTGCCTTTTCTTAATCCAATGTATCTCAGTACAGCCAATCACTAGATGAAGTGAAGGTTCTCTTTCTAGAAGCAATCCAGATAACAAGTCAGAGGGAGTATTGTCATTGGAATATCACAAATCTTTAGTGACAGTCAAGAGGTGGCCACGGGCATTTAAACATCCACAGCTGTTAGCATGTCAAAATGCTACGCAGAAATAGAATGTATGTCTCCAATGTAAGAAAACAGCACTAGCTGGGCCTGAGGCACCCCTTTAGTTCCAGCACGCCCAGGAGGCAGAGGCAGGAGAATCTCTGTGGGTTCAAGGCCACAGTGGCCTACATAGAACAAGGAGCAAAAAAAGGAAAAGGAGAGAGGACACCAGGGGCCAGCCACCTAGCCAAACAATAAGCCATAGAATAAGAAGAAAAGAAAGGAATATAGACTAGAGGAAGGTAAAATCTCAGAGGCAAAAGATGGGATAATTTAGTTAAGAAAAGCTGGCTAGAAAAAAAGTCAAGCTAACGAATCTAGCTAGATGGTCTGCATATATGCCTGTTTAAAGATGGCTTGTCATGGGGACACTAACAGATCTGTAGTGTAGCCTAAAAATTAGAAATGAAAATACTTGTACTAATTCCTTCGAATGGTAAATATACATGTGCAATCTTTAGTTTCTAATATTTATCACAGCGTTTTGGTCATCTCTGCTTACCAGTATGTGATGTTCAATAAAAGATCATTTTCACTGTCAAAAAAAAAAAAAAGAAAGAAAGAAAGAAAAAAAAAGTCAAGCTAAGGCTGGGCATTCATAAGTAAGAAGTCTCTGTGTATTTATTAGGGATCTGGGTGCTGTCCCTCAAAGAGTTAAAAAAAAATCAACTTTAAATTCCTTTCTCTGATTCTAGAGTGTCAGTCTCATGAACTATGAACTTCTCAACCAAAGAGTTCAGGATGGGAGTTGGAGAACTCAGTGGCTAAGAGCACTAGTTCCTCTCCCAGGGAACCAGGGCTCAATTCCCAGCACCAACATGATTCACAAACTTCAGTTCCAGGGAATCAGATGCCCTGTTCTGGCCTCTGTGGGTACAGGCATGCACTGGTGCACAGATATTCATGCAGGCAAAATATCCATGCATAGAAAATAAAATAAAGAAAAAGAGTTCATGAAATCTTTATTTTTTTTATTTTATTCTTAATGATGGGTGTCTGTGTGTGTCCATTTATGGGTGTGAGCATATGAGTGCAGGTACCTGAAGAGAACAGAAAAATGCCCTTGAACCAGAGTTACAGTGGTACCCGTTGTGGGCGCTAGGAATCAAACTTGTATTTTTTTCAAGAGGATCATATGCTCATAATAACTGAGCCATCTCTCAAGCTTCATGTTCAGAATAACTTAACCTTTGATACGATGTTAAAGTTGATGAAGAAATCGTACCCAAACTACTTGAGTAGTACTTGAAGTACTTATTTTTTTAGACAGAACCATAAAACACTCATAATAGGAATTATGGACAGAAGTTGATAACAGAAATTTTAGGAAAACACTAAATAAAACCGAAACTATCTGTACCTGAAAGTGATATAAAATGACTGTGGTTGGAGCCAGCTAAAAGTACTTGCTGCAGAGCCCTGATGACCTGACCTCACACGGTGACACCACAGATGATGGCTAATGTCAACTTAGCAGAACCGCGAATCAGCTGGGGGCTGGGCCTCTGAGACTGCCTGTGAGGGTCAGCTTGGTTACAGTGATTTAAGGAAAGGTATACCTGCTGCTAGTGGCGGCAGTCCCTAGCCGGGATCCTGAACTGTATACATGGAGAGGACTGAGCAGAGGCAGGCATTTGTGACTCTCTTCTTTCCTGATGGCTGATGCAAGCTGAGAAGCCGCTTCAAGTTCCTGTTACTATGACTCCTTGAGCAACCTGGAACTTTGAGCTAAAATAAATTCTGTCTTAAGTATCCTTTGCTGTGATAAAAACCTCATGATCAGAAACGACTTGGGGAAGAAAGGGTTTGTCTCAGTTTACACCTCTCAGCTCACATGCCTTCCATCAAGGAAGGAAGCCAGGGCAGAAAGTCAAGGCAGGAACCTGGAGGAAAGACCTGAAATAGAGAATAGGTGGAGAAGTGCTGCTTTCTGGTTTGATCCTCCTGGGGGTTTCTTTGCTTTTTTAGACATCCCTGAATCACCTGCCAGGACCACACCAGCCATACTGAGCTGGGCCCTTCCACATCGATCATCAATCAAGGAAATGCCCCACAGGCTTGTCTGCAGGTCAGTGGAATGGGCATTTTCTCAGCTGAGGTTTCCTCTTCCCAGATTACCCCGGCTTGTGTCGAGTCGATCAAAAATAAAAAAAAATTTAAAAAAAATCTCACCAGGACGAACTCTTTCTTAAGTTACTTCTATGAGTCTATTTTGTTACAGCAATTGAAATAAAACTAAGATACTGTGTAGGGGTGGAAGGAGAGAAGCAACTTCTGTCACCTTCACATATATGCCATAGCACTCGTGTGGCCTCACAAACAGCATATATATGCTATAAACACACGCTAATAAAGAAACAAACAGATCAATACATCTAAATGCTTGTAGTTATTTCATTACTGATAATTTTCTTTAATTTTTTTTTTGAGAAAGAATCTCACTATGTCATTCTGGCTGTCTTGCAACTTGCTATGTAGACCAGCCTGGCTTCAAACTCCCAGAGCTTTACCTTCATTTGCCTCCCAGCTTTGATCCCATCACTTTTTATTGAAAACCCATAAGTAAGAAGGTAATAAAATACAGCTAATATGAAAGCAGTATGTGGACCTATGTGGAGGAAGGAAAGGAACCAGGGGTGAGGTGATGAAGGGGTAGATAGCCAAGTAAGAGACAAAAGAAACGGAACAAAATGCCACAAAACAAAAACCCATTACTTTATATACCAACTTAACAATAATGGTTTTTATAACTAATTAGTAATTTCTATCTATTTACTTTTACTATTTTTGTTTTGTTTCATTTTTGAGATAGATTTTCTTTGTCTAACAGCCCTGGCTGTCCTAGAACTCACTCTGTAGACCAGGCTGGCCTCAAACTCAGGGATCTGCCTGCTTCTGGCTCCCAAGTTGGTAATAAAATCGTGGGCCAGCACACCTGGCTTAGTAATTTTTAATAAGCAGTTCTGTGAGGGAAATTTATAAAAATAAAACACGATCTACATGATGACAATATCAGTTACTTTCCCAACATGGATGGGGAAAACTCACAAGGCCCCACCGATAGATCAAGAACTAAAGACAAATAAATTGATGGCTCCTAAGAGAGGAAGAATCAGTTTTCTGTAGGGATGAGTACCTTGATAGGATATTCAGTCCTAATTGATCAGGCCCCCAAACACATATGAACAACACCAAATGAACTTTCCAGCTTGCATTTACACATCCATATATAATAAAAACACTTGAAAAAAAGATGTCATAAAGTTGAGAGTGTTCTTCACTCAACCTTTGTCAAAGAAGCTTCTTTTGCAGTAAAACAGGGGTTAATATAGAGACTCATAACTAATTGGCCAAATTGCTACTAATAAGTAACTGCTAAGTATTTTGCCCTAAATGAGATAGCTATATCACAACCCATCCCATGTCTCAGGGAACATTTCAGAAGAGGGAGCAGATAGAATGTAAAAGCAGGAGGATGGAAAGGAGTGCTGGTAAATGCTGACTTCAGGACACGCCATGGTTGTTGTTCTCGTGAACTAAGTAGTCATGATTATCTACACAAGACGTGCACAAGAGCAAGCCTTTCAACATTGCATCATGGATGTGCGAGGGGCTCATGAGACACCATCCCTAACTAAGGAGCAATTGTATTAATGGCTGCTGGTGGAAGACGAGTCATTTTCCTTCAGTGCTAATAGTTACTTATGCAAGCAATCTTAATTACACTTAATGAACCATGAAGAAGGAAGACAAAACAGTAGAAGAGGGATGTGTTGGGAAGGAGGCCATAGTGAGGAAGAGGCTGATAAGAGCAAGTCATAGACAGGTGAATAAATAAAAATACATTATATGTAACACATGCTTAAAGTTGTCAAGGAATAAATTTTAAAATATTTTTAAAAGAAAGAAAATTATGTGTCAATTTCTCTGGAGAACGCCAATGTAAAAAATTGTGATAACTCCAGTAAGATTATATAATCGTGACCATGTGAGAATTATCCCTGGCATGAAAAGCTGTTTTAACATTAACAAATAAATCAACATGATTCATCAAATTTTAGTGAAAGATAGAAATTACACGAAAACACATTAAAATAATTCTAAGCCTGCTAAAGAAATGCATTAATTCTTTGGGAATTTCACACAATGCATTTTGACCATATTAACCTCCTCAACTCCTTGCCATTCCACCCTCCCATTCTTTCTTACCAGACTTTGAGATTAATTCTTTTTTCTTTCTTAACCTTGAAGTTCAGTTTGTGTTGTTCTGCTCGTCTTCAGATTAGGCCCTGCTCTCATTGTTTATAAAATTAGCTATGAGTTTTTATGAATAGATTTTGTTATGTTGAAGATCTTTTCTCTACTGAAATTACCGAGAGTTTTATTCCTTTATTTATCAAAAAGATGATTAGGCTGAGCACTCCCTTTTTTATTTTGATAAAAAATGAGATTCTCAACAATTTCAGTATAGAAGAAAAATTGTCCAACCTAATAAAAGCTATTTATGAATAAATGTTGTTAATACTATAAACAATCAGGAGAGACTGGAGCTTTTTCATTAAGAGCCAGTACAAAGCAATGGTTCCTATTCTTTCCAATGATGCTATTCAACATTGTACTAAAAATGCAAGAATAATAAAAGAACAACAAAAGGAACAAGGGTTATCCAAATTGGAAAGAAAGAATTAAATCTGTCTCCTTTTGCAAATGACATGGTCTTACACACTGAAACCTCAGACAAACCACAAAAATATTTTGCAACAAAGAAGTGAGTTCAGAAAAGTTGTAGTTTAAAAAAAAAAAACATACAAAATCAGATACCATCTTATACACAAAAAAAAAGGTCATGGAGGAGAAGAAAAAAATTCCTACTAGAAATACCATCAAAATAAGAAAAAAACACCTAGAAATGAATATAATTAAGTAAATGAAAGATTTGTATATTGAGCTGTAACAAGAATAAAGTATTCTTCTAGGCATAGTTGCTCACACATGTAATCTCAGAATTTATGAGGCTGAAGCAAGAAGATGACTGCAAACACAAAACTACCCTATGCTGGGGTGAATTCCAGGACAGCTCAACCACAGGTAGATGATCTTTCAAAAAAAGAGAGAGAGGTGGGAAGGAGGAAGGGGGTATGAATAATTGATAGACACATAAAAAATAAATACACAAATATGTAGAAAGGTCATGTGTTCCTGGATCTGAATAATATGATTAATACTTTAAATACCAATACAACATCCCCCAAAACAAAGATTTAATATAACCCATGACAAAACCTTAATGACATTCTTTTTCATTTTTATTTTTTAAGAATTATTTATTTTTATTTTGTGCAACTGATCTTAGCTAGTATTTATAACTACTTTCCTCTACTATCCATCTGGACCACTAGCTGTGGTCCAGGTAGTCCACCAATGGCTGTCTACCAACAGAAAGTCCAAGAATCCAGTAGTTGTTAAGTACATAAGGCTGGATGTCTTCAGCTGGTCCTCAGTACATGCCAAAATCCTGAAGAAGTAGTCTCTAATGCCAGTAAGGGAGCAAATTTGCCAGCAAGAGAGAGGGCAAGAAGACAGAGAGCAAGCTTCTCCCAGGCCTTTAATATAGGCTGCCACCAGAAGGCTTGGCCCAGGTTAAAGGTAGATCTTCCTACCTAAAAGATCTGGATTAAATGTGGGTCTTCCCACTTCACATTGCTTAATCAGGAAAAATACCTCACAACAAACAGTGAGTCCTGACAGTGAGTATTTGGGTATCGCACAAAAATCTCAGGTCATGCCGGGCGGTAGTGGCGCACGCCTTTAATCCCAGCACTCGGGAGGCAGAGGCAGGCGGATCTCTGTGAGTTCGAGACCAGCCTGATCTACAAGAGCTAGTTCCAGGATAGGCTCCAAAACCACAGAGAAACCCTGTCTCGAAAAACTAAAAAAAAAAAAAAAAAAAAAAAAAAAAAAAAAAAAAAAAAAAAAAAAAATCTCAGGTCATGGAAGCAAAAGGAAATGTATGGACTAGGTATCTATAATTACAGATTAACCCCATCTGTAAATATAGCATCAAGAGGTTAAAGCAGAAGGACAAAAATGTAAACAAAATCACCTCATATGACCTACTAGTGCTCATGCTACCAGTAAACACTGTCAACACAGATGTCACCGTCAGCAAATTCCTAAGTTTCTCTTATAATACAATTATTCAAATGACACAAGATAGGTAGAGTGAAGTGGCACACATCTGTAATTCCAGAATTAGGGGGGAAGAGACAGGCAGATCTTTATGAGTTTGAGATCAGTCTGATCCACATAGTGTATTCCAGGCCAGCCAGGGCTACATACTAAGACCTTGTCTCAAAAACAAAACAGCAAGCCCCTTGTGACTAGTGAATTGCTTCTGCCACTTTCTTAAACTAGTATAATTGCTAATTGCATTCTATTTATCATTATATTCACAGATAAGCATAGCTCTCATTCCTAATCAAGGGAGCTTCTTTTTGCAGTATATGGAGATCATTACAGAAAGCCATGTGGTACCCAGCCCCAATCAATACATTTATAACATGAACACTAAACCTAAGGCTCAGGGAACATCCTTGAAGACAGGGCTGAAAGACTTACAGTAACAGTCAGAAAACAAGGAACTCTTCTGTAAGATCATACCTTCTAGACAGGACAGGAAGGCTATACCCACGAAATCTCAGCAGTATTACTTCTTAAATAAGTCCTAAACAAATCCAACACAAGTTGACATTTCAACTGGATGGGGGAATTCTCAGAATCTTACCCCTAAGAGAAGAGCCACACGGAGAGAGAGGGAAAATTAAACTTTCTCAGGGATGAACCTCCTAATTTTTTATCAAATACTAAGTGGTCAGTCCTAAAAATACACACATAAAAATCAACAATAAATTGACTCTGTAGGCTGTATGTTTATATTTATTTATTTGTGTGTGCACATGTGTATATAAAAACAATAGTTAAAGAAGCCATGAATGTGAGGGGTTAGACAGAGGAGACAAAAGGGGGAAATGAGCACATACACACACACACAAACACACAAAGATTTTATATAATACATACATGTGTGTGTGTAAGAGTGTTTACATGAATGTGTGTATCTGCAACATGTGTGTTCCTGGTCTCCCAAGGAGGTCAGAAAAGAGGGTTGAATCCTCTGGACATAGACTTACAGATGGTTGTAAGCCACCATGTAGGTGCTAAGAAGTGAACCTGGGTCCTTAGGATTGGCTCTTCAGCCCAATGATGTCATGTTTTAATTAAAATAACAAGATCCAAAATATATTTTTCATAATACTCTAAATCATCATTCAAGTAAAAACACCCTTTGTGGTGGTTTGAGTAAGAATGCCCGCCCAGGTTCATAAATTTAAATGCATAGTGAGGGGCACTATTTGAAAGGATTAGGAGGTGTGGCTTCGTTGGAGTAGGTATAACCTTTATGGAGGAAGTCTGTCACTAGGGATGGGCTTTGAGGTTTTAAAAGCCCAAGCCAGGTCTAGTGGCTTTCCCTGCTGTGTGCGAATCTGGATGTAGAATGCTCTGCTCCTTCTCTATCTAGCACCATGTATGGCAGCATCCCATCATGCTTCCTACCATGCTGATAATAGACTAAGCCGCTGAAACTGTAAGCCAGCCCCAATGAGATGTTCTCCTTTATAAGAGTTGCTATGGTCATGGTATCTTCACAGCAATAGCACATTGACTCAAACACTCTCAGACCATTGAAAGCTCTTTATATATCACTGGAGTAGTAGCAACAACACAGAGGTAAATGGCACAAGCTCCTCAGCTTGAGAAACAGTGGCGGAGTTGTTTTTATTGGAATTTACAAAGTCTCAGCATGATTATTTCAATACCTCAAATATGATGGTTACATGTTATAGCTCAAGTACTGACTAGCTATGGAATGTGTTTTCTTATCTCAAAGTAAGGATACTTATGAACAATACAGCCAAGGTGATATTTGATTTGATTGTATGACATACTTTAGTGATGAGTTTAGTGCCTAATAAACTACCAAGAAATTTCTTCAGATTGTTGTTCTAGCTTTATCTATCATTTCTCTGCTTTACATGTAAATGAATGATTTTGTCTCCTATTTTAACTTTGGAATGGCTTATGATGAAAGTTGGACACAGTCTGCCATGACTATTGCACAGAATTGCTGTACTATTTGAAATAATCCCAAATCTGCAAAAGTTGTTTGTAGCTCCCTCCCAGGACAGTATCTTGTAAACCTTACCACATACAACTAGAGTAGGAAGTAAATTTTAAACTATGTTCTGGCTAATTTTTTTTTTAAACTTCACACAAGCTAGAGTCAAATGGGAAGAGGAATCTTAATTGAGAAAAATATCTCCATCAGATTACCTGTAGGCAAGTTTGTAGGGAGGGAGTGGGGTGGGATCAGGAGGCATGATGTGAAAGACCAAATAATAAATATAATAAATAAATAAATAAATAAATAAATAAATAAATAAATAAATAAATAGCAAGTGGCCTGAGCAAGCCATGGGTGCAAGCCAGTGTTCCTCCATGGTCTCTGCTTCAGTTTCTGCCTTGAGTTCATGCCATAATTACTTCAATGAAGGATTATGACTTCGGAATTATAAGATGAAATCAATCCCTTCCTCCTCTAGTTGCTTTTGACCATTTTTTTAAATTAGATCAATAGAAACACTAAGAGTTATATAAAATTTATCCAATTCCTACTTTTGCTTGAAAGTTCAAAGTTTATCATTAGCAACAAGTATTGACAGTTGCTTTCCTAAAGTGGCAGGTAACATTTAATCATCTTATGTTAGAGAGAAGTACAATTTAGAATAACCATCATCTGTTCCATGAATAACAATGTGTTCCATGAAACTACAGGTAGTTCATCATACAACTCTGATATAACCATAGTGCTTGTGTGTACAGTAGGAATGCCTGTTACTTCGTTTCATTTTAGCACACAGAAAAAGACTGTGGTTGAGATCTTTAATAATGAATAATACTTTACAGATTCACTAGAGATGCTTATAAACTGGCTTTTAACCCCAAACAGTGTATAGCAATGAGAAATTATGTGACATCCAGTGCAGTCGGGGTTTGGGCCTTGATTTATGCTGAGGAGTCAAAAAATGCACCATGTATTTTTTCACCGGGTATTTCTTCCGTTCTATAAGGTTCCAGTTTCTGCTGCGTTCTTAGCTTTAGAAAGCCTCTCACAGAAGCACGTTCGTTATCTCAAACCTGAAATGTCTTCCAAAGATAGCCGCAAAGTGGCAAAATTTGAGATCTTTTTGTAGTATTAGAACATGATAGAACCTTTTTAAAAGAAAGTGAACATGAACTTTGATTAAAACTACCCTACAGGCACCATGGCACAGGCCTGGAATATCAGCACCTGAGAGGCAAAGACAGGATCAGCATAGTTAATTTACGCCAGCCTGGAATACATGAGGCCTTGAGTTAAAAGTTAAAAGTACTCCAAAACCCTCAGTTGTATCACAGAATTTAGACATTTTAGAATTTTAGCTACTTAGCATCATCTTTTCCAGAAGAATGCTGTTTTTTTTCCAGATGCCATGTTTTGAACAATGAACAAGCGAGGTGGCTCAGAGGGAAAATGTACCTGCTATGCAATCCTGCCGGCCTGTGTTTGATCCGTCAAAACCACGTAAAAGTAGAAGAGAATCAACTCCAAAGTTGCCTTCTGTCCAACATACATGCAACATGGCATGTTCATACTCATACAAACACATTGTACAAACACACGCACACACACACACACACACACACACAGTGAAATTAAATTTTCAAAAGGCACAGCCTCTGAAACGGGTGATTTCTGTCATTATTTAGTGCTTTAACACAATTTAATTAGCCTTCTAAACTTCAGTTTTTCCATATGGAAATGAGAGAACACACTAGATTACCTTTAAGCTATATCCTAGCTTAAGTATTCTATAAAGTTAAAGTTCCTGTTAAATATATGATTAGGCTTTCACCTAACTAAGGGAATACATAAAACCTGATTACTTGGTTGAATTAAAGAAGTTCTATTTGCAGATATTATATTCAGGAAAAAATAACTTGTTCATGAGAAAGAAAAATTATTCATATGCCTGCATACACTTGGCAACATTAGGTACATAATTTCATCAAGCAAATTAGGGTTTAAAGAGAGAAATCTTTGTTTTTCAAAACACACAAAACAATTTGCAACCTTCACAGATCAAATAACGAAAGGATCCTGAGCTCGGATATCTTCCTGAGGGAAAGAGGAATAGATGAATAAATAAACACACAGGTTTAGAAAATTAAATTTGCATCAGCCTCATTAGGCATATATCTGGTTGTTTGCTTCTCTTACTTTAAAGAAAATTAGATTTACATATACCAAAATTTGTGTGTATATTAGGCATATTGTTTCTTAGATAAGGAAAAGCCAAATGGGATGCATATTTACATAATAAGAGTTACTCATCCAACAATCAGCAAAACCCAATGAATCCAGTTAAAGTTTTGAATGCATAGATTTTTTTTTCTGTCCAGCATCAAAATAACACATTTAAACATGATCATAAAAAAATGTCTGATTTATCAGACAAGACATAGAGAAAAGTTATATGATTAATTTGGAGGCTCACAGTTCCATATGCTTAGAGTTCAGGATAATCATGATGGAGAGCAAGGCAGCAGAGAGACAGGCATAACACTAGAGTACTAGCCGAGACTTTAAATCCTAATCCACAGATACAAGGCTGAGAGAGATAAAGAGAGGGAGCGAGACAGAGGAGACAGAGACAGCACTAACAGGAATGGCATGGACCTTCTAACACATCTCCTCCAATAAAGACACACTTCTTCATCCTTCCCAAACAGTTCTACAAATTGGATAATACTGGAGGGATTACCATTCAGACTTCAAGACACACTGGTACTTACACAAAAACAGACATATAAATCAATAGAATGAAATAGAAGCCTCAGATATAAATATGCAAAATTAAAAACATATAATATTTGACAAAGATGCCAAACATACATACTGGAGGAAAGACGCATCCTCAGTAGATGATCCTAGGGAACAGGATGTCTATTCATAGAAGAATGAAATTAGACACAAAAACAAAGTCCAAAGGGATTCAAGGCCTCATTATGAAATCTGAAATGATGACACTGTTAGAGGAAACATAATCATACCCTATAAGGTATAGGAACAAAAAAGACTTTCTAAATAGGACTCAACTGACTTAGGAATTAAGGCCAACAATTGACAAATGGAAACTCATAAAATGATAAATCTTTTATATAGTAAAGGAAATCATCAGTTGAGTGAAGAAGAAGCCCACCAAGTAGGAGAGAATCTTTGCCAGAAATAAATATGACAAAGGGTTAATATTAAGGATATACAAAGGAATTGAAAAATAAAGTCAAGGAAACAAACGATCCAACTAAAATGGGGTATGGATCTCAACAGAGTCTTCTCTAAAAGAGAAAGAAAAATGGTTTACAAAGAGCTCAAAATGTGACCAACATCCTTAGAAACTAGAGAAGTGTATATTAAAACTTGTTTGAGATTTTTATCTTACCTCAGAACAGCTAAGAACAAAAGAACAGCGACAGCTGACAACAAATGCAGCAGAGGTTTAGGGGAAAGGAGACCCCTCATTTGTTGTTGGGATTGCAAACTGGAGAAGCCACTATGGAAATCAGTATGGGAGAATTCTAAAAAAAAAAAGAAAGAAAGAAAGAAAGAAAGAAAGAAAGAAAGAAAGAAAGAAAGAAAGAAAGAAAGAAAGAAAGAAAGAAAGAAAGAAAGAAAGAGAAAAAAACCCCTCTAAATATAGGTTTACCATAGGATCCTGCTATACCATTCCTGGGCATATTCCCTAAGGATAAGACATTCTACTCCACGGATACTTGCTTAGCCATGTTCATTGCTGCTTTATTCATAATAGCTAGCAAATGGAATCAACATAAATATCCCTTAAGCGATGAATAAATAATGAAAATGTGGCATATTTATGTACTGAAATTCTATTCAGTTATGAAGGAAAATTAAATCATCAAATTTTCAGGTAAAAGGATAGGACTAGAAAATATCACAGTGAGTGGAATAACCCAGACCCAGAAAGACACATGTTACACAATCTCTCTTGTTTGTTGAACCTAGCTCCTAAGCTTTAGATGTGATTATATTACCTGTATTAATTGCGTATACCAGGAAAGCAATAAAACACTATGGAGGCGGAATGGGGAGCAGTAATTGCATAACAAGGGATAGTAGGATACAGGTGCTCGAGAGGGGAAAAGAGAAAAATGAACAGGCTTTGAGTGGGGAGAGGGGACAATATGGAGGGAGAAAGAGGAAAGGGAATAGATAATGCTAAGGCAGTTTGAAAAAGCCACAGGGATATCTACTTCCCTGCTCCCATATCCACCCTTCCTCTATCCCAACCGTCCCATTCCCCCAAGCTCTCCCCATCCTCCCCTTCTCCCTTCTCTCTCCATCTCCCCTTACCCCCACCCCACCCCCACCCCCAAGTTCCCAATTTTTGCCTGGCAATCTTGTCTCCTTCCAATATCCAGGAGGATAACTATGTTTTTCTTTGGGTTCATTTTCGAGATAGGGTTTCTCCGTAGCTTTTTTGGTTCCTGTCCTGGAACTAGCTCTTGTAGACCAGGCTGGCCTCGAACTCACAGAGATCCGCCTGCCTCTGCCTCCCGAGTGCTGGGATTAAAGGCACACGCCACCACCGCCCGGCTCAATGTCCTTTATTCTTAATTAAGGGAGCCATTTTAGGGTTGGCAAGAGACTTGACTCTAGAGGGGTTCCCAGTGTTCAAGGAGATGTCCCCAGCTTGTTCCTTGGGTAGCTGAGGAGAGGGCGCCTGAAATGGCCCTATCCTATAGCCACACTGATGAATATCTTGCATTTCACCATAGAACCTTCATCTGGTGATGGATGGAGATAGAGACAGAGACCGACATTGGAGCACCAGACTGAGCTCCCAAGGTCCAAATGAGGAGCAGAAGGAAGGAGAACATGAGCAAGGAAGTCAGGACCACGAGGGGTGTGCCCACCCATTGAGACAGTGGGGCTGATCTAATGGGAGCTCACCAAGGCCAGCTGGACTGGGACTGATGGAGCATGTGATCAAACAGGACTCGCTGAACATAGCGGACAATGAGGACTACTGAGAACTCAAGAACAATGGCACTGGGTTTTGATCCTACTTCAGGTTCTGGCTTTGTGGGAGCCTAGTCTGTTTGGATGTTCACCTTACTAGACCTGGATGGAGGGAGGAGGACCTTGGACTTCCCACAGGGCAGGGAACCCTGACTGCTCTTTGGACTGGAGAGGGAGGGGGAGGAGAAGGGAAGGAGAAGGAGGGAAATGGGAGGAGGTGGAAATTTTTAATAAAAAAAACACAAAAAAGCCACAGGGAAACATTATTTTGATTATTTAAATAAAATATCTGTATATATTTGTTATATGATATATTAATATAGCTTCTTTTCTTTTTTGTTTTTTGAGACAGGGTTTCCTCTGTAGCTTTGAGGCCTATCCTGGAACTAGCTCTTGTAGACCAGGCTGGCCTCGAACTCACAGAGGTCCACCTGCCTCTGTCTCCCGAGTGCTGGGATTAAAGGTGTGCACCACCACTGCCCGGCTTTTTAATATAGTTTCAATCAAGTTACAAAACACAAAGTGACAATGCTATCCCTAATATTCAGTGACTTGATGAACGGACCAAGTGATGAATGGACGCCTAAAAGAAATCCCACACTAGCTCAGAAATAGATAGTATTTATTTAGGGGTAAACTCACAGATCAGAATTCTCTGCCTGAACGGAGGACATAGATCGAATCCAGCAATCCAACAATCCAAATGAGCAGCCGGCTAAAAGGAGGGAAAAAAAAAGGGCCAGATGCAGGCTCTGCATCCACATATATAGTATAAGAGGCCACGCCCCAGTAGGCGGGTAACCACAAACTGCAAGCCTTCTTACAGCAGTGACTTAACAAAATCCCCATTACAGATCACTGCAGAAATCCACAAGTGATCAAAATGCAGAGATCAAATGACCCTGGGGTGCCCATTCCCAACTGATACAACTACACACATCCCTTATACCTAAACCTCTGGGAATATAGCAGAAGAAGGGTCAGAAAGAGTATAAAAGCTAGAGGGCCAGGATATCTGCTATGAGACAGTGTCTTTTATATATGACAGGGAAGCTACAACTATGAAATCTCAACAATATGTTTGCCTTAACAATACCAGCACAATGACAACACAAACTGTCTTTGCATCAAAGAAGTCTCATAAGACATCATCCCTTGATGAAGAGCTATAGGTGATTAGTGGCACTTAGAAAGATTCAACCTTCTACAGGATGAGTTCTCTGATAAGGTTATTCAATCCCACATGGTCTTCCCTAAACATATATATATATATATATATAAATATAAATATATGTGTGTATATCTTTCATGAATTTGCGTGAGGGGGCATAGGAAGAGTGGGAGGAGAAAAATGCTGTAAGTACTCATATATGAAATTATGAAATAATTTAAATTAAAAAGAGTAAGAACTGTCTTCTGAATCAGTCTGATTTAGACTTTTCAATCTGAAATTATAGTGCCCAGGGAACTAAGACAAGCCTGTCTAAAAAAATTTATCCATCAGCTTCAGGTTATGTCTTTATTGTTACTACTGTTTGATTTGAGACCATGTCTCTCTGTGTAGCCTTGCCTTGCTTAAAACTATCAAATAACCTAGGTTGACCTTGGACTCCTCTCAGCTTCTGGAGTGCAAAAATGACAGGCATGTGTTTCCCTACCCAGCCAGGCAATTGCTGAGTATCTGACAAACACCTGTTTAGAATCTGAAGGACACCTTCGACTCTCCAGCCCTTTGGCTAAGCAACGTCGAATTTCTAGATATTCAGGAATATCTAGGCTATTGATTTAACTATTTTTCCAGCTTTTTAAAATTTCTATTTTGAATGTTAGAGAGAATCGCGACTTTTCAGGAATATCTAGGCTATTGATTATTAATTATTTTTCCAGCTTTTTAAAATTTCTATTTTGAATGTTAGAGGGAATCTTGACCTTTTACTCATAAAGAAAGAATAAATATTCTTGAAGAAATTTTATAAAATCTCTGTGCATCTAAGTCTACACTAAGAAAAAATGCTGTTGTGTATGTAACATGAATTCCATTGTGCATCTAAAAACAAAAATGGTTTTGCAAATGGTATCTTCTCGGACAGTGGTGGTTCACATATTTAATCCCAGCCTCAGGAGGCAGAGGCAGTTGGATCTCTGAGTTCAAGGCTAGCCTAATATATGAAGAGAGTTCAGAGAGAGTTACAGAACAGCCAGGGCTACACAAAGAAACCTCGTCTCAAAAAAAAAAAAAAAAAACCAACATCAGAACAAAACAAGAAAGAGAGAGGAGAGAAGAGAAGAGAAGAGAAGAGAAGAGAAGAGAAGAGAAGAGAAGAGAAGAGAAGAGAAGAAAAAAATAGCATATCTGTGTTGGATAAAGAAGATCCAAAAGAATTTCAAGAGGTTTAATTCGCATAGGTGGATTCATACACGAAGCCCTAGGTTCATTTCCTAACACTGAATAAACTGGGCATTGTAGTAATACATGCCTACAAGTCTATCACTGGGGAAATGAAAAAAGAAATATGATTACAAGTTAAAAGCCATCCTCAACCACACAGTGACATGTCAGATCCCCTAAGATACATGAGATCCTGCCAAAAAAAATTAAATTAAGTCAGACCTGATGGTTATTTGCAGTACTTTGGAGGTGAAGCAGGAAGATTAGGAATTCATGGTTGTCACTGGCTACATATCAAAGTTCCATGCCAACTATGAGGTACACGGGCTCCTGTGTTTTTAAAAATTAATTACTTCAAAAATTCTCAGTAATAGCAGCTGGTGCAAAGAGAAAACAAAATAAGCAATGTTGGCTGCATTTAAATATTTACCGGGTGAGTAATTATTTTAAAATGGCAACTAGCTTCAAGATCTGATAGGATAGAATCCATACAAAAAATGTAATACTATGGATATACTCAGATATAGAACATAGGCTTAGCATACGAGGCACCCTGGGTTTGATCTCTAGTATGACAAATCACTCTGCAATACTTGCATGTGTGTGCATACACACACACACACACACACGCATGCATGCACGCAGGGCATCCAGAGATAGCAATCTTGTCTTTCAAACGACGTTTAATTTAAATGTGAAATGTTGAGATATCAAAGAATTGTCATCATTGCCCTTCACAATGAGAGTAAGAAGAGCTACAGTGGGATATCAGACTTGTAGTCAGTTCCATAAGAAGACTATAAAATGAGATAGTGAAGAATAAAGAATCTGATAGTCTGCTTTCCTTTGCTATACTAAATACCTAAGAGAAATTACAGAAAAGGATTTCAGTCCACGGTTACTTGAGTCCAATATCTCTTACAAGATGATGCCTCCAAGTCTCTTGCCAATCCTAAAATGGCTCCCTTAATGTAGATATCTTCTTCCCTGCTCCTATATCCGCCCTTCCTCCATCTCCACCCTCCCACTCCCCAAGCTCTCCTCAGTCTTTCCTTTCTCCCTTCTCTCTTCCCCTCTCTCCTTCCCCCATCCTCACCCCCACCCCTACCCCTACCGCCATGCTCCCAACTTTTGCCCAGCAATCTTGTTTGCTTCCAATTTCCAGGAGGATCTATATATGTTTTTCTTTGGGTTCACCTTGTTATTTAGCTTCTCTAGGCTTGTGAACTATAGGCTCAATGTCCTTTGTTTGTGACTAGAGTACACTAATAAGTGAGTACATACCATATTCATCTTTTTGGGTCTGGGTTATTGATGTGGGATTTCATTGGTCAATAAAGAAACTGCCTTGGCCCATCTGATAGAGCAGAATTTAGGTAGGTGGAGTAAACAGAACAGAATGCTGGGAGGAAGAGGAAGTGAGCTCAAATGCAGGGCAGCTCCTCTCCAGAGCAGACGAGCTGCAGCCAGCTGCCAGATCAGACATGCTGAATCTTTCCCGGTAAGCGCACCTAGTGGTGCTACACAGATTATTAGAAATGGGCTAAATTAATATGTGAGAATTAGCCTAGAAGAGGCTAGATATAATGGGCCAGGCAGTGTTTAAAAGAATAGTTTGTGTGTTGTTATTTCGGGGCATAAGCTAGCCAGGCGGCGGGGAGCTGGGTGACAGGAACTCAGCCTGCAGATCCCTCAACAGGTTATCTCACTCAGGATAGTATTTTCTATTTCCATCCATTTGCATGCAAAATTCAAGATGTCATTATTTATTACCACTGAGTAGTACTCTAATGTGTATATATATTCCACACTTTCTTTATCCATTCTTCAATTGAGGGTCATCTAGGTTGTTTCCAGGTTCTGGCTATTACAAATAATGCTGCTATGAACATAGTTGAACAAATGCTTTTGTAGTATGATTGGGCATCTCCTGGGTATATTCCAAGAGTGGTATTGCTGGATCCTGAGGTAGACTGATTCCCAATTTCCTGAGAAACTGCCACACTGATTTCCAAAGTGGTTGCACAAGTTTGCATTCCCACCAGCAATGGATGAGTGTTCCCGTTACTTCACATTCTCTCCAGCATAGGCTATCATTGGTGTTTTTGATTTTAGCCATTCTGACAGATGTAAGATGGTATCTCAAAGTTGTTTTGATTTGCATTTCCCTGATTGCTAAGGAGGTTGAACATGACCTTAAGTGTCTTTTGGCCATTTGAACTTTGTCTGATGAGAATTCTCTTTTCAGTTCAGTACACCATTTTTTAATTGGGTTAATTAGAATTTTCATGTCCAGTTTCTTGAGTTTTTTATATATTTTCGAGATCAGACCTTTGTCTGATGCGGGGTTGGTGAAGATTTCCCATTCAGTAGGATGCCTTTTTGTTTTAATGACAACATCCTTTGCTTTACAGAAGCTTACTTGGCTCTAGAGGGGATCCCAGGTGTCCAGCTAGGTCCTTGGGCAGCAGAGGAGAGGGTACCTGAACTGTCCTTGCCCCACTATCACACTGATTATTATCTTGAATATCACCATAGAATCTTCATCAGGTGATATTCAAGATATGGAGATAGAGACAAAGACCCTTATCAGAGCAACAGACTGAGCTCCCAAGGTCCAGTTGAAGAGCAGAAGGAGGGAGAAGATGAGCAAGGAAGTCAGGACCGCGAGGGGTTGGTCAACCTACTGAGACAGTGTGCCTGATCTAATGGGAGCTCACCAAAGCCAGCTGGACAGGGACTGAGTGAGCATATGATCAAACCGGACTCTCTGAATGTGGCTGACAATGGGGGCTGACTGAGAAGCCACTGATAATGGCACTGGGACTTGTTTCTATTGCATGTACTGGCATTTTGGGACCCTAGTCTATTTGGATGCCAAGCTTCCTAGGCCTGGATATAGAGGGGAAGGCCTTGGACTTCCCACAGGGCAGGATTCCCTGCCCTCTCTTAAGGAGGGAAGGGGAGGGAGGAGGAGTGGGGGAGCGGAAAGGATTGGGAGGAGGGGAGGAAGTGTAAATTTTTGAATGGAAAATAAATAAATAAATAAATAAATAAATAAATAAATAAATAAAGCTTTCTTTCACTAGGCCCCATATCCAAAAGGTTACACCACTTCCCAGATGGAGGTCAAGCTTTCAACACAAGAGACTTTGGGGGGACTTTTACTGTACAAACCAGAACAAAGAGATTAAAAGCTACAGTAAAATTATTACAATTGATTTAACTGTTTACTACTTTTAATAAAAGTCAAATCAATATAGGATATATCTGGTGCTTAAAGTTTTAATATTCTGATTTAATAAAATATTATAACAATAAACTATAATATAGATAAAACATTTCATCTTTTTATTTATTTAAACATTTTTTTAAATTTTTCCATTCAAAAAATGTACACTTCCTCCCCTTCTCTCATTCCCTCCCGCTTCCCCACTTCCCCTCCTCCCTCCCCCTCCCTCCTTAAGAGAGGACAGGGAACCCTGCCCTGTGGGAAGTCCAAGCCCCACACACACATCCTAAGGGAGCCATTTTAGGGTTGGCAAAACATTTTATTTTTATGGTGTTCATGATGCTTCTGTAGAATTACAAATAAATGTAACTCTAAGTGTCCCATACTTTTCTGTAGAATTATGCATTTTAAAATTAATATTTTATTAATTCTTTAAACATTTCATGCATACATACAAATTATTTGATTAGAGTCCTTTTCAATTCTTTCCTTAACTCCTCACAGATTCATCTTCTGTCTTGATACCCCTAATCCACCCAGTCCAATTTGTGCTGCTCATATATTCACAGATGTGAGGTCATCCACAGAAGCATGGTTGACTAACTGGTGACCATATCCCTTAAGCAAACTGCCATTCTCTCCTGTCTTAGTTAAGATTTCTATTGTCATAAAGACATACTATGACTATGGTAACTCCTATAAAGAAAATCATCTAATTGGGGCTAGTTTACAGTTTCAGAGGTTTTAGTCCATTATCATCATGGCAGAATGCAGGCAGACGTGGTGCTGAAGAAGGAACTGAGAGTTCTACATCCTGATCCATAGGCAACAGGAAGTGAATAAGTTCCACTGGTCATAGCTTGAGCATATGAAACCTCAAAGCTTGTCCCCACAGTGTTACACTTCATCCAACAAGGCCACACCAGTGACACTCTTTCTCCAACAAGGCCACACCTCCTAATAGTGCCATTCCCTATAGGCCAAGCATTCAAACACACGAGTTTATGGGGGGGCATTCCTATTCAAACCACCACACCTACCTTAGAATGTTCCATGTTCTAAAAACCTTTATTCTATGAGTGAAACACGGCACCTAGCAGATCAATAGGGCACTGCATTTCTAATACCAATTAGTGGCTGCATGTCATAATACAGACATGAGAAATGGAATTGGTATGCAGTGTAACAGATGGTAGTAGTCCATACAGATGGTGGTTTGTGCTATATTAAATAACCTTGTAAAATGTAGAATGTATAATTATGTTGTATATTCCTAGTATCATATGAATTATGATATAGATGAAATAGAATACAGATTTTGGAATATAGTGGGTGTATCTCTGGCTCAATATATTTTTGATAGCTTCTAGATTATAAAGTGATTTTTTATTATGGAGCACCATCTAGAGGAAATATAAGAAAAAATTCCTAAGAAAAAAAGAAGCGAAACAAAAATTAAATTAAAACTGATCAGGCACGTGTGATGTATCATGACTATAATCCCAGCTCCTGGGAAGTTGAAGCAGAAGGATAACAAGTTCCAGGCCAGGTTGAGCTACACAGTGGGTTCCAGGTTAGCCTGGGTTACACTGTGAAACTGTGCCTCAAACACAAAACAAAATTTAACAATTTTCAAGCAACTATCTTCAATGAACCACCAGTTGTAGTATTTTATATATAGCTTTGAAATTCTTACCTCATTCAATAACCAATTAGATTTTACATAAAGAGACAAATTAAGTTGGCAATACACCTACCTAGTATGTAGATGGCTCTGGGAGTTATCCTTAGCAACCCCTACACATATACAAAATGGAGCCTTAATAATACATATACAATGCTTATTTTTATTTCTTTTTTTAAAAGGAAATGTCTCATGTAGCCCAGGTTAGCCTTTAACTCTATGTAATGGAGGATGGCTTGAGCTGCTGATCCTGCTGCTTCATCTCCAAATGCTATGCTTAAAGGTTTATGTACTGTAGTGAGGAGCAGCGGGCTGCGTCCCGCCACCTGGCTAGCTTTACCCGAAATAATTACACAGAAACTGTATTCTTTTAAACACTGCCTGGCCCATTATTTCCAGCCTCTTATTGGGTAGCTCTTACATATTGATCTAACCTATTTCTAATATTCTGTGTAGTACCACAAGATGGCTTACCAGGAAAGATCTTAACTTGTGTCTGTCTGGAGTGGGAGAATCATGGTGACTGCCTGACTCGGCTTCTTTCTCCCAGCATTCTGTTCTGTTTACTCCGCCTACCTAATTTTCTGTCCTATTAAAGGGCCAAGGCAGTTTCTTTATTTAACCAATGAAATCAACACAAAACAGAAGACTCCCACATCAATGTACTTTGCTCAGCTTTTGTTTCTATTCTTCCTAAGGAGTTTTCTATATCACATATTTCTGTAGATATTCAGAAATTCTGTGTTCTGCTTTCTGCATTTATTAGGAAGGAAACATGAGGCAAAATACAGAAATCTTGCTTAGTGTTATATTACTAATAGAATTAGGAGTTAAATTTTTGGATTTGTGTGATTCTTAGAATTGGAGTTACGCTAAAACATGATCCTTTAGGTCGTCTCATGGTAACAAACCTCACTTTGACTACACAAAAGGTCAGCAAGGTCACTGAAACCTGAGACGTTAACTATATAGTTAGTACATGTTTATCCTCTTAACATTATTGGCTTATCTGCAGGTAAGAGAAACAAATTTCTTCTTTATAGTTTGCTTTTTTTGGTTTACTGAGACAGAGTTTTGCTATATGGCTCTAGCTGATACTCATTCTGTAACTCGAGCTGTCCTGTAATTTATAGCAACTGTACTCCTTCAGGCTCCGTAATACTGTGATCACAAGGTATGCAATCCCTTAACCAACTTGTGGCTGGTTTAGCAACATATTTATGTTCAGTAACTGATGAGTTCTGTGAAAGTCATATCATTAGCATAAAAAAGTGAGCTGGTGAGATGGTTACCATGGAAAGATATTTATCATCAAGCTTAGTATCCGGTGTTCAATCTCTGGGACCCACACTGTGCAAGGACAGAAGTGACTTGCAAAAGTTGTCCTCCAACCTCCACAGATGCGACATGGCATGCTCCAAAAAGGGCATACCTACTCCATCAAGGCCATACCTCCTAATAATGCCATTTACTATGGGCCTATAGGGATGATTGTATTCAAATCACCACATGACTCTTTCAGAAGAACCTGACTGAGTTCAATTCCCAGAACCCACGTTAGGTAGCCTAAAACTGTTTGTGTTTCTAGCTCTAAGGGATATTCTGGCCTTACTAGGAACCCACACTCATATGCATATACCTACATGCAACATATATATAATTAAAAATATTTAAATTGTGAAAATAAATAAATTAGAAAACCATATTATTTATATAGTGTTATAGAAAAGCAAAAGATTAGAAGTTGAAAACTGTAAAGAAGAGAATAATGTTAAAATATATGATGATGGGCTATGTTTTATTTTGTTTGCCATATGTTTGCATCATGTTCAGGCTGGCCTTGAACTCAGTTCAAAATGTGATTTATTCACTATTTACTAACTCATAAATTTGAGGCTGGAAGAATATTAAAAAAAAAGAAACCAAAAATTTCTGCTAAAGAAACATAGCAACAAGATTACTCTAAATGACATTCTGTTATACTCACAGAACAGTGCCTCACTCAGCCATCATCAGAGACGCTCCTTCTTGCAGTAGATGCCAAGTTATACAGAGACCCACAACTAGACAATGTGTACATAGTGACAGACTTAGGAGCACTCGCTACTAAATGGGATGTCTTCACCAAATCCCTCCTCTCAGGTCTCAAGGAGCTATGTGGAAGAGGAAATGGAAAGATTGTAACAGTCAGAGGGGATGGATGAGTCCAAGGAAACAGTGTCCTCCAGACACAACAGGATCAATGCACATATGAACCTATACACTGTAGCAGCTCATAAGAGGCCTGCACAGGTTCAAGTTACACAGGTTCCCGCACTCAGAGAGATGAATGGACCTGGGCTCCCATCCCTAACCTAGAAGCTATATGCAATTGGTACCCAGTTGGAAAGGAAAAGTTAGTTTTCTCCAGTGGAGTCCCACTGGGTATATTAACCACACTTCAGGGTAGGCTCCATGCTCAGGAGTTGTTGGCCAACACAAAACGAACTCAATGCTATTTTTGTAGATATTTTGTCTCATATAGCTTTGTCTGGGTATTTTGTTCTGTTATTATCTTTTGCGTGTATATTTTGTTTTCTGATTTTGTGGGAATATTTCTGTTTGGGTTTTTTTTGTGTGTGTGTATTTTGTATGTGTGAGAGATAGGGTTTTTTTTTGCTTTTTTCTTTTTGTATTTTGCTTGTTATTTTTTTTAAGAGAGAAAGAAAATGTAGAGTTGGGTGGGAGGTGAGGAAAGGAAGATGAAGGAGGAGTTGAGAGAGGAAAAACCATAATCAGAATCTGTAAATATTTTTCAATAAAAATGACTAAAAACTAAAACCAAAAAATAAATAAAAACTGAAAACTTTAGCTGGGCGGTGGTGGCGCACGCCTTTAATCCCAGCACTTGGGAGGCAGAGGTAGGCGGATCTCTGTGAGTTCGAGACCAGCCTGGTCTACAAGAGCTAGTTCCAGGACAGGCTCCAAAGCCACAGAGAAACCCTATCTCGAAAAACAAAAAAAAAAAAAAAAAAAAAACAAAAAAAAAAAAAAAAAAAAAAAAAAAACTGAAAACTTTAGATATGTGGCTTCAACTTCTATTTAGTCACCTTTTCCTTAACTCTGGCTAAGTGATCTGGAAATTTATGATCTGAAATAAGTGTAGTTTCCTCCAAACACCATGTTCTCTGGGACTTGTAGGCCTTTGTACATGATGACCTTTTTGTCTGGAACTGCCTTTTCAAGCTTGTCCTTCCATTCCATTTATCTTTGGTTGGTTAAGTCCTACTCAGCCATCAAGCCATCAAGTCTATACTTAAATTTTGCATTCTTTGGGAAGCACTCCCTGTCCTCCTCCAAAATTAGACTGAATTTTGATGCCCTCATAATACAATCTACTTCACCTACAGCACTTACCACACTGTACAGTATTTTTTAAAATTATCAATGTTTGCCATATACAAGACATGTGTTCTGTTCACCTTTTTATTTCATTATCACCCTGTCTAGCTATACTAAATATTCAGTATGTGTTATAATAATAATAATAATAGGGTCTGGATAGATGAGTCAGGAATTATGCTCTTTCATAGGACCTGAGTTTGGATTCCAGCACCCACATCTGGCAGAATATAGCTACCTGTAACTCCAGTTCTAGTGGCATCCAGCAAATATAGCCACTGTGGACACTGCACACCTATGCCCATGCACACATGTAGACACACAAACACACAGATAACTAAAAATAATAAAAATCAGTCTAAACAAAAGAATAAGGTAGAACTAAGTGGTATCAGGACTGCAAATATAAATTGAATTTCATTAGATCAAAGAAGGGAGCTAAAGCCAGTAGAATATAAATTAGCTAGAGAAGAAAATCAAGACACTAAAGTTGAAAATATTCAGACATTAGAAATGCAGATTAAACAGTGTGAGAAGAAAGTAGAGATGAAGAAACATACAAAGGACATTTAGAGATTCTGAAAGGTGAACAAAACATTAGAGTAACATGGAAACTTGTAGGGGGCTTCAAGGCGTTTTCCACCAAGCAACAAAAACATGAGGGAAACTGTTGAATTAGATAGCTTCTTTCAGTAGCAGTACAGAGAGATACTTGATTGCACAGAGTTAAGGAGTGAATAGATCTGAAAAGAAGTGCAAATAGCTGTATCAATATAGTTTGAATTTAGAAATAGAATCTACATAATTATTTGACAGTAAATATAAGGAAAAGAGTATTCTGGGCTGGGGATATAGCTCAAGGGTATAGTGGTTACCTAGCATGCCCAAGCCTCTACAAAACAGTATCCAGCACAGAAGAAAATGTTATGTGTGAGAAAATGGAAATAATAAAGTATTGGCATGAAATAAGTCAGAAAACATTTCAAGACTGAAAGATCCAGGGGTAGGTTGATCCCGAATTTCCTGAGAAACCACCACTGCTTTCCAAAGTGGTTGCACAAGTTTGCATTCCCACCAGCAATGGATGAGTCTACCCCTTTCTCCACAACCTCTCCAGCAAAGGCTATCATTGGTGTTTTTGATTTTAGCCATTCTGACAGGTGTAAGATGGTATCTTAAAGTTGTCTTGATTTGCATTTCCGTGATCGCTAAGGAAGTTGAGCATGACCTTAAGTGTCTTTTGGCCATTTGAACTTCTTCTGTTGAGAATTCTCTGTTCAGCTCAGTGCCCCATTTTATAATTGGGTTGATTAGCCTTTTCCGGTCTAGTTTCTTGACTTCTTTATATATTTTGGAGATCAGACTTTTGTCAGTTGCGGGGTTGGTGAATCTTTTCCCAGTCAGTGGGTTAAGAGATGCCCTATCATACAACAAAAGTATATGCTCAACTATGTTCATAGCAGCATTGTTTGTAATAGCCAGAACCTGGAAACAACCTAGATGCCCTTCAATGGAAGAATGGATGAAGAAAGTATGGAATATATACATATTAGAGTACTACTCAGCAGTAAAAAAAAACAATGACTTCTTGAATTTTGCATGAAAATGGACGGAAATAGAAAACACTATCCTGAGTGAGGTAAGCCAGATCCAAAAAGAGGAACAGGGGATGTACTCACTCATATTTGGTTTCTAGCCATAAATAAAGGACATTGAGCCTATTATACGTGATCCTAGAGAAGCTAAATAAGAAGGTGAACCCAAAGAAAAACATATAAGCATCCTCCTGAATATTAACCTTCATCAGGCGATGAAAGGAGACAGAGACCCACACTGGAGCACCGGAATAAAATCTCAAGGTCCAAATCAGGAGCAGAAGGAGAGAGAGCACAATCAAGGAACTCAGGACCGCGAGGGATGCACCCACACACTGAGACAATGGGGATGTTCTATCAGGAACTCACCAAGGCCAGGTGGCCTGGGTCTGAAAAAGCATAGGATAAAACCGGACTCGCTGAACGTAGCAGACAGTGAGGACTACTGAGAACTCAAGAACAATGGCAATGGGTTTTTGATCCTACTGCACGTACTGGCTTTGTGGGAGCCTAGGTAGTTTGGATGCTCACCTTACTAGACCTGTATGGAGGTGGGTGGTCCTTGGACTTCCCACAGGGCAGGGAACCCTGATTGCTCTTAGGGCTGACGAGGGAGGGGGACTTGATTGGGGAAGGGGGAGCGAAATGGGAGGCGGTGGCGGGGAGGAGGCAGAAGTCTTTAATAAATTAATTAATTAATTAAAAAAAGAGTATTGATCCTAGAAATTGCCATTATCTTGTATATTTGATAAATACAAAGTCTGAGTGTCCTCAATAAAACAGTCATAGCCTTGTCTTGTTGTGGCCTTTCTAAAAAAAAAAAAAAAAGACTGAAGGAATGGCAGAAAGGCACCCAAAATAGACAACCCCATTCCACCACAGTCCAGGCCTGAAATCAAGAGCTTTGTGAGTGAGCTAAAGTCATATCTTATCACAGATCAACCCCTAGGGTGGGTGCCTACTATTCTTCAGAAGGAGTGGGATCTATCTCACTTGACTATCTGAAGGGAAAAGGGGGTGTGAGATCAAAGGCTTGTGCAGGCCCTAAGCACTGCCTAAGGTCGCAGGGTTAGACATTTGGGAGGCCACAGGTGACTTCTCCAGGACTGCTGGATCCTGAGGAATCCAGGTGGTTTTGCAGGATTTTCAAGTAAGATGCTTAGTGAAAAAGACTGCTGAGACATGGGCGCCTGCATGAGAGAGCAAGAGCAAGACGCTGCTTAGTGAAAAACAGATTTGAGATAAAGCATATTTGTCCCCAGAGAGCCAGAGTCTCCACAAAAGAACTTACAAAGGAGAAAATGACAGTATCTAGAAGAACTGCCATCCAAAAGGAACAGGGATGTGTTAGATCAGCGGTTGTGTCTTGAAAAAAAAAATCAGAACATAATACTTGCATCGTTACTGACTAGGTATTGAAATTTAAAATTGAAGAAAGAATGACATAGAAGTAGAGATTAAAGTCATCGAATTTTAGATGTAGAGCAGGACCATCCATTGTATAGACTCTTTACAAAAGCTCTAAACAATTGTGTGATTTTTCCCTGAGAGTTGCAATCAATAAAAGAACCAAGATTAGAACAATGGTTTTTTTCTGACTCACACAGTATTAGTCCACCACGCTGAGAAAAAGCTGTTTTGATAGAAGCAGAACTAGCGCCGAGCTCATCAGAATTTCAAAGGATAGCAGTAAAAATGCACTTTGATGTTAGCGCAGGTGGAAAGCTGGCTTAGTCAGGTAAGAGATGCACACCAGACATTCTTGAGGCAATTTTAGTTTGTATTTCTAAGAAAGAGTGGGTGTTTGAGGAGTAGGTGACTTTACTTCGATTACAGTGTTTAAAAATACAAAACAAGCTGGGTGTGGTGGTTTCACACTTCTAATCATAGGACCTAAGAAACTGAGGCAGGAGGATTGCTATAAGTTGAAGGCCTACCCGAGCCATGGTGTATGGCACTGAGATGAGTTGTAGGATGAGACCACGTCTCAAACAAAAATGAGACTGAAAGAATAATGTGGACTGCGATGATTCATTAACTAGAGAACTGGGAAAGGATGGACTGTGGCATGTATTGGATGATTAACCAGAATTCCTTAGAATTCAGTATGGAAGTTTTTAATGAACTGGTATATAAAGAATAATTAATTCCACAGAATACTGAATCCTATGATACTTTAAATGTCAAAACTTCGATAGTACATTAGTAGAATTAACCAATGTTTTGTAGGATTTCCTTTTTTTCTTTTATAGATATAAAGCATATATAAAGATTGAACAATATATGTACACACACACACCCTGAGGATTTCCCTAAAAATTTAACAAAAAGTTTTTGTTTTTCTGTTAAAAGCAGAATAGTATAAAATCAATTAATTAAAATCAAGGTGGCCAGTTTATTTGGACATGAATATGATTTTACAGACTAGTTCTGTTTCTATTTGTAGAGAGCAATTAGTAGTAAGGGAGTGGGGAGATGGCTCAGGAGGGAAAATGCATGCTGCTCAAGCATGAAGAGCTTTGCTTGATCCACAGTACCCATATAAAGGCCGGGTGTGACGGTGCACATCAGGACTAAAGGTGGGTAGTAACAGGCTGATCCCAGGAACTCCATGTCCTGTCTGTCCAGCCAAACTTGCAAGCTGCGAGTTCTATGAGAAACCTCATTTCAAAAAAAAAAAAAAAAAAACCAAAACCAAGTGGTAGCTCTGGCTCTGAAATCATATACATAAAATTATATGGACTATATACAGTTTTTTATATATTTAGGAATACATAAATAAATATATACTATTTACAAAAATTTTCTCTATATATGTCTATTTATGGATATTTATATATATGTGTAAATATATAATAAACAATTAAAGAAAAAGAAGCCATGCACTTGAAAATTTGAAAGAGAGCAAGGGAGCGTTAAAGGAAGGAAAAAAAGATAAATTCTGTAATTACAATTTAATTTCAAAAAATAAAAAAATACTAATTAAGGAAATAAAATGGAAAGCGACAAAGAAAAGACATGCATTCATGTACACTTGCACACACAGATACACAAAGTCCATTAAACTCATAGTTTTACATTTTAATATTAATGAATAAATTCTTAAACTGTTATTATTTAGCTGTGTGACAACACTATATAATTTATTCCCAGGTAAAGGATGAACAAAACAAACGAACAAACAAATAAAATTTCCTAGCATTTGGAATGTGCAGGCAGGAGGATCAGAAATAAAAGATCATCTGTGGGTAATACTGAGTTCAGGTCCAGACTGGAGTACATAAAACCCTACCTCAAAAAATATCCTTATTCAATAGTATCCTATAATGATCTAGATATAGAAAGTGGGACACAATAAATAGGATTTACTCAAGAATGGAAATATTGTTCTATACTAAGACGTCTATTACCTGGACATAGTGGTACAAACTTATAATTCCATCACTGGGGAGGTAGAAGCAAGAAGATTGGGAGTTCAAAGGCAGCTTCAGCTATAGACAATTTGAGCTATATGAGACTTTATTTTGAAAACATGTGCATCAATATGAAATATAATATCTATAATATTCATATAGTATGCTATAGAATAATTTTACTGTGTCTTAAATACAGATAGCCGAGCTTGGGGATGCACACCTGTAATTCCAGAACCCCGGAAGTTGAGGCAGGATTGTTGTGAGAGGGCAGCATGGGTAGAAGCTGACTTGGGCTACATAGTAAGACTCTGTCTGAAACAAAAACAAAATACATCCAGCAGAGTTGATAAGGTAAATGAAAGAGCAAGCAGATACAAAGACAGCAAATGGCGTCAAGGCTGAGTGAAGCTGAGTTGTAGATACACATAGCATGCATGAAACTTTGGGTTTAATTCTTAGCAGCAAAACACACAGAAACACACACACACACAAACTGTTTCCAATAAGCCAGACAGTGCTGACACATGCCTTTAATCCCGGCACTCAGAGAGCAGAGGCAGGCGGATCTCTGTGAGTTTTAGGCCAGCCTGGTCTACAAAGCCAGTTCTAGGACAGCAAGGGCTACACAGAGAAATCCTGTCTCAAAAAAACAAAAGCAAATGTTTTCAATAAGAAGTTACTTTAATATACAATGCTCACATATTTCAAGATGGCTGCACACTCCTATGTAGCTAAGAAAGTCTGTGAACTTCTTCTGGTCTTACCTTTAACTCCCAAGTGTTGAGATGACAGGCATGTGCCACTATGCCCAACTGAAGTATTTGATTTATTTTAAGAAGCCATTTCTTTCTCTTTCTGCATCATGATTTCTCCAACATTCATTTATTTTATATATATATATATGTGTGTGTGTGTGTGTGTTACACACATGCATGTGCAAACTATGACCAGCACTTGTAGGTCAGAGGACAACTTGTGGATGCGAGTCCTCTCCTACCATGTGGGTCCCAGGGACCAAACTTAGGTCACTGGAATTGGTGGCAAGTGCCTTTACCCATTGAGAAAACTCGTCCAGCACAAAGGGCCATTTCTGATTTTAAAATTTTCTCAATTTCTGTTTTTTTTTCAGATAGTCCAGGCTGGCCTCGAACTCACAGAAATCTGCCTGCCTCTGCGTAATGAGTGCTGAAACTAAAGGTGTGTGCCACCACCACCCAGCCAAATTTTCTTAGAGTATTAGGAATAAGTGGTTTTTTTTTATATCACAATTAAGATGAGTCTTTTAAAAATATTTATTCATTTATTCATTGACTAGTTACTTTTCTATCTATCGCTGTGCTAAACTATGTAGTGAAGGTAACACCCAGAAGATTCTATTTGGGGTATAGGGTTCTAGAGGGTTAGAGTCAATGAGCATGGAGTCGAGACGGCGGGCAGCTAGAGCAGAAATTGAGAGCTCACATCCCGAATCACAAACAAGAAGCAGAGAGCACATACTGAAAACTGCATGGTTTTTACAAACCTCAAAACTTGGCCCAAGGGATATACTTCTAGCACGGCCAGACCTCCTAAGCCTCCCCGAACAGGGCTACCATATGGAGACCAAATATTTAAATGCCTAAGATATCACTTTCCCTTATAAAGACGAGAAAATTTAGGATTAGAAATTAAATAACTTGCTTCTACATCAGATGTCATAGCCCAGAATCAAAATTTTTGATTCAATATAAACTTTCTATCAAACAACTTTCATTTCTATAATATATAGCCTCAGAATTTTTAAAAAATTGGTTTAAGAGATTGGGAGAGAAGGCTTAGCAGTTAAAAGCACTGGCTGCTCTTCCAGAGCAGAGCAGGTTTATTCCCAGTAACCACATGGCAGCTCACAACCATCTGGCTAAAAATCTTTGTCAACAAGTAGAATTTTTCCAACAAAGTACATGGTGCCTGTCTCTTCTCCCCCATTCCTCCATAATAACAAGCATTTTAACCTTTCAGGAACCCTCTTCCAGCCTTTAGAACAGGCAGAATTTTTTTTTCTGCTCAATAAGTAGAGAGACAAACAAGGTATGTAGCTTGTTGAATGCTATCATTTAAATAGCTTTTTGAAATTCTAATTATACCAATAAATTAATAAATAGCATCCAATTAAACAAGTGAAAAGTGAGAGGAGGGGGAGCAATCTATCTTCAACAAGAAGGAGAACCATGATGGTATATAGCTGGAATTTCAGAACTTGGGAGGTAAAGGTAGGAGGATTAGATATTTAACCTTAGCACCAACTACATAGTGAGTGCAAGTCCAAGCCTGGGCTAGATGTTATCTTGTCTCAGAGGGTGGGAGAGAAAGAGGTTGAGAAGGAGAGGAAGAGAAATACTGGAGTACATAGAAGGAGACTTAATATTTGCTAGTTGTGTACACTGATCAAAACATTTAGTTTATTTGAGTTTTTATTTCCTTTCTAAAGTAGAGAATAATAAATGTATACTACACAGGGCTCTTGTAACAAAAACCAATAATACATGTGAATATCTAGTTTAGGTCCTAGCATCTAATAGGTATTGTTTATCTGTACTCCAAACAAGTCAAAATTATGGAATAATAATAATCTTAACCAAACATGTATAGAAACAATGAAGAATTATGACTGTGGGGCTGTGGCTGCAACTCGGTTTGGAGACAGCTTATCTAACCCACAAGGACCTAGGTTCAATCCCTAGTACTTCACAAATTGGCCATCGTGGTGCTTGCTTATAATATCAGCACTCGTGAGGCTGAAGCAGGTGGAGCTCCTTGAGTACAAGGCCAGCCTGGTCTACATACCGAGTTCCAGGCTAGCTAGGCTACAATGCCACATCCTGTGTCAAAAAAAAAAAAAAAAAAAAAAAAACAACAAAAAACAAAAAAGAGAAAGGGTAGGGAAAAGAAGACAAAATGTTTTTGAAGTTGTTTTACTAAAACGCAGTATGCTAGCGTGTCTTTGTTGTGACAAAGTTAAACAACTCAAAACAACACAAACATTCTTGAATGCCAAGTTTCAAGAGGTTTAAGTTCACAGTCAGGGAACTCCACTGCTTTTAGCTCTTTGGCAATGTAGAAACATGGGAAAGGGTATAGTGGAATTAAACTGCACACCTCACCCAATCTTGAAACAGGATGAAAAGGGTCCAATGAGAAGATACTCGTTTTAAAGGTGTACCTTATTGGCCCACTTCCTCCAATGAGGTCCCACCTCCTACTAGACCATTTACCTACGAATTCACCAATGCATTAACTCATTAATGAGATTAGAGCCCTCTTGATCTAATTACATCCTAGTTAATTCTACGTGCTAGAGAAGCAAGCCTTTACTATATGAGTCGTCTACAAGCCATAATAAGGAGATAACAAACAAAAAACAGAAACCCTGGTGTGTGTGCAATTGAGTTTTGTCAGATGCTAAAATGCAATGTAATTTAAAACAATGAAATCGACCTGGTACTGGTACAAAATAGTGATGGCTGGTTTAAATTGACAACTTGACACAATCGAGAATCATCTAAGAATGGAGTCTCAATGAAGAACTGCCTAGATTATGTTGGCCTGTAGACATGTCTGTGGGGATATGTCTTGATTATGTTAATTAATGTGGAAAGACTCAGGTCAAAAATGGGCAGCTCTAATGCTGGGTAGTGGTGGCACATGCCTGTAGTCCCAGCACTTGGGAGGCAGAGGCAGGCGGATCTCAGGGAGTTTGACACTGGCCTGGTCTACAAAGTGAGTTCCAGGACAGCCAGGACTGCTACACAGAGAAACCATGTCTTGAAAAAACAAACAAAAAAAAGGGGCATCTCTATTTCCTGGGGTTGAGTACTGGACTGTAAAAAAAAGGAGAAAGTGAGCTGAGCACAAGCATGCCCAACTGTAGATGTGACTAGCTGTTCCATGTTCAGGATGCCTAGAAGTGCCTCTAATGATGAAGCATAACCAGGAGTTGGGGGCTAAAATAAACCCTTTCTCCCCTATGTTGCATTTGACAAACTATATTGTCATAGCAACCAGAAAGGAAACCAGGATACAGATCAATAAAAAAGAAAACACAAAAAGAAATAGATCTTAGTCTAACATATTAATGAATGCCAATCACTGCATAATGTACCAACTGGAAAACAAAAACATTTAATAAATATTGCCATAAAAATAGTTAGCTGTTTTTTAAGCAATCCTCATACAGAATTGCAGTTGGAAAGTAGGAAGTCATACACAAAAGATTATTGTTTTGTCTGTTTATAAAGCATATTTTAATTATATGCAAGAATGGTTTTCATTATGACATTTTCTTTTTCAAATTTTTAATTAGTTGAATATTATTGTGTATGTGTGTGTGATTTGTGTCTGTGGATACATGAATGCCATGGTATACGGAAGTCGGAGGAAGTTTGTGGAGTTAGTTCTATTCCTTCTACCATTTACATGACTTCTAGGGCTCAGACCCCACTGAGTCATCTCTTTGGCCCAGTTTCTTTTTTAAAAAAGAGATTTATTTGGACCTATGCGACTGGTTAGGGGATAAAGGTACTTATAGCCAAGTCTGATGACCTGAATTCGATTCCCAGAATCCACGGTGAAAAGAATGAACTTACCCCCAGCTGTCTTCTGACCTCTACAAAGTCATGTGAGGTTCACCCTCACTGACATGGACACACACACACACACAGAGAGGCAGAGAATAAACAAGAATATCTCAGTGGATAAAGCCACTTGTTGCCACATCTGACAATGTGTGTTTGAGTCCCAGAACTCACATGATAGAGAGGGCTAGCTCTGGCAAGTTGTCCTCTGACCTCTACATATGCATAGCAGCACCATCTACATATAAACCAATTCTCACAAATTAGATAAAAAACACATAAAAATGTATTTTATTTTTACATGTCTGTGTTTGCATGAGAATATCTGCATATTTTGGGGTGCAAGTTCAGTGTACACACCTGCAGAGGGCATAAGTGGGTACTAGTTAGAACTATCAGAATTGGAGTTAAAAGCTTTTGTGAGATACCTGGCTTGATACATGGGTGCGGGGATCCAGTTCTCATGAATATCGAGCAAGAATTCGTCACCTCTAAGTTACCTTTCTTGCCCCCATTATGACATTTTTATGTATGTATATACCATAGCTTGATCATATCCATACCCTATTACTTCCTTTCATCATCCTGCTTGTGGTGGTTTAAATAAGGATGGCTTCCATAGGCTCATATCTTTAAGCGCTTAGGTAGTGGCACTATTTGAGAGGATTAAGAGGTGTGGCCTTGTCGGAGGAAGTATGTCACTAAAATGGGCTTTGAGATTTTCCAAAGCCCAAATCAGGCCCAGTAGCTCTGCTCTTCCTGCTGCCTGTGGATCCGGATATAGAATTCTCAGCTACCATGTCTGCCTGCATGCTGCTATGTTCCCTGCCCTGAACATAATGGCGTAAATCTCTGAAACGGTAAGCAAGTCCCAATTAAATACTTTCTTTTATAAGAGTTGCCTTGGTTATGATATCTCTTATCAGAAATAGAACACTGGCTAGGACACTGCTGGCCACTGTCCTCTTCCCAAGTAGTCTATCTTCTCTTTTCATATCTTTTGGTGTGTTCATGTATGTGTGTGGTGGGAATGTGTGCATCCATGTGTGCATGTAGAGTCCCAAGGCTGGTGTTCAGTGCCTTCCTCTATTGCTCTTCACATTATTATTATTATTTGATATATGGTCTGCCATTAAAGCAGAAATACCCTAGAATACAACCACATACACACATACACACACACACACACACTATTCTAGGGTTATGTGTGTGCTTTTAGGATTCCACATGAGTGTTGGGGATCTGAACTCAGGTTTCCATGCTTATACAGCAAGTACTGTAAGCACTGAGCCATCTTCTCAAGTCCTCAAGTTATTTTTGAAATGGAAGGCTGGAAATGTACTAGTGTTTTTCCTAGCATGCATGACTCCCAGAGTAACACAGAACCACCTGTACCAGGCATGGTGACACATGTATACTACATAAAGATTTGTAATGCCATCACAAGAGGTAGAAGCTGGATGTTAGGAAGCTCTATGCTACCCTGGCATATACAAAATCCTGTCTCTAAATATAAATAAGTAAATAAATAATAAATATTAGTGGGACAGCCGGGAGGTGGTAGTGCAAGCCTTTAATCCTAGCATTTGGAAGGCAGAGGCAGGCGGATCTCTGTGACTTCTAGGCCAGCCTGATCTACTAGAGCTAGTTCCAGGACAGGCACCAAAGCTACAGAGAAACCTTGTCTCCAAAAAACAAAACAAACAAATGAACAAACAAACAAATATTAGTGGGAAAGAAAGATGACTGCAAGAAATCTCAAGATGAGGATTTCTTTTAAGTTTAGGAACAATAGTGTATTAGGGCTGTCTAAAGTGATGGAACTGATATATTAGGTTGACTTACAGGATGCAGTCTAAGTGGGTAATGCAACAACAATAACTGGAAAGGCCAAGATTCTGGTAGTTGTTCAATACACGAGGTTGGAGATCTCAGTAGTCCCAATGTGGCACTGGAAGAGTCCTGGACAGCTGCTGCTCTTCTGTCTGTTGGAATTCCCAAGAAGTAGGTTTTAATACTAGTGAAGGAATTCTGTAGCGACAAGGCAGATGGACTTGCCAGCGAGAGTGAGGGCAAGCAGTCCAAAAGTAAACTTTCCTTTTTCAATGTCCGCTTTTTTCTGGGCTGCCACCCTGATTCAGGGTGTGCCTTTCTGTTTCAAATAGTCTGATCTAGAAAAATCCCTCCCGGTAGTACCCTGCAGTAGATTTAGACAGGCTGACAACCAAGATTAGACATCACAAATGGAAAAGAAATCTGAAGGAAAATGGGGAAGATTGACTTGAAACCCCACCATAATAAACAAAGTAAATCCAAATTTCAAAAGAAATTATGTGTTATTATTAATGTCAATAGTCTCAGTACTTGAGAACTAAAACAGAAGAATGGTGACTCAGAGACTGGCCCTTAAGCTTCAGAACCCTGTCTCAAAAATAAGCATATTACCCAGGCAGTAGTGGCGCATACCTTTAATCCCAGCACTTAGGAGACAGAGGCAGGTGGATTTCTCTGAATTCAAGTCCAATCTTCCCTACAGAGTGAGTTCTAGGACAGCCAGGATTGTTTCACAGAGAAATCCTGTTTTGAAAATCAAAAAAAAAAAAAAAAGTAAAAATAAGTAAATTAAGTAACAATAAACAAATAACAAAGAGAATAATAAAATTGGAAATACCCTTGCAGAAACATGCACAAAATGGGTTTATAGTCATATATATATATATGAATAATAGAAATTGGTAAGATAGAAGTAGGCAATTCTGACAATTCACAGATGAAATAAATGGCTAATAAACAAGTACTAAACATTTTCATGCAATCAAATAGTTTCAACTAAAAATAACAAATAACAGATGGATATAGATACATGATGGCTTATGATACAGACATTTTATGCATTGCTGAAAGGAATATTAAAATTAGTAGAATTTTTAAAAGGAAGAAAGTTGGAGGAAAAACTAATAACACACTTGGGAGGTAGAGGCAGGCAGATCTCTCTAAGTTGGGAACCAGTCTAGTTTACACACAGAGTTCTATGCTAGCTAAGCCTGCACAGTGAGACTTGACTCAAAGAATTTTTCTAAAGAAAGAAAAACATAAACAAATATTAATACCTCATGCTATAAGTGACACTTTACTAATAAAAACAAAAAGGAGAAAATTCAAATGTAGAATATTAAGTTAAAGCAATTATAATGTGCACAAGCAGTGACATTTTCTCTAAGTATTAAGATGCTTAATAAATTTTATGTGTCATGGTCGAATCAAGAGTCCAGCACATGCCAACCAAGGCCCTGAACACTGACATGTATCCGAACCCCTTACTGTTTCCTTTGAAAGTAGCAATTTGAAAATGTGTAAGGAAATGAAGGAGAAAAATGCAAGCCGAGATTAAAAGAAACAAACAGAATACTATTTGGTTTTGAAATATTCAATTACAGCTCCCCAGGGAAAAAATGTTAAGAACATACTACGATCCTAATTAAATTTATTAACCAAACACCTTTTTAATTAATTTTAAAGAAAATCTGATTTTATTAGTTTATCTTTATTCAAAGCACCACATATTTTTAAGACCCCACTTGAGACATAATTTACATACCATAAAGTTCACCATTTGGGTAAATGAATCAATGGCCTTTTGTAAGTATTTTAACCACTGAGCTACATCTCCATCTCAAGTTCCCTGTTCTAAAATGTGAATTGAAGGCCAGCACACTAGTTCAGTAAGTAGGTAAAAAGGCTTGCCGTGCAGGCTGAGAGAGCTGCCTTTGATCTTTCCAATCCGCGTCAAGGTAGAAGAAAACGAAGCGAGTCCACAAAGTTGTCCTGTGACCTCCGCACACAGATCAGGGTACACCTACACACACGCATACCCACAGCACCCGCACACTAATAAGCCACGGCTCACTTAGATGGTTTTCTATATATTTAACCATCTCCACAATCTAGGTGTCGAACACTTTAGAGTTACTTCCCACCTAAATAAATGTCATATGTGCAAGCACACTCCCTTGCTCTACTTCAGCTGAGCAATGGACCCAATAATCTTGTTACCTCCATAGTTCCAGCTGTTCACATTTCATACAGTCACACCACATGTGTTCTCTTTTTGGGTTAGTTTCTTTCATTCAACATAATCTTTTCAAAATCTATCCAGAATATATCTTTGCTCCTTTCTGTGTTAGAATACTCAATTTGATAAATTTCTATTATGGAACTATTAGAAACAACACTGTGAACTGGGTTTTTCATGAAACTCAGACTAGCCTTAAATTCTCTGTGTAGCTGAGCCTAGCCTTGAAATGATTCTCTTGCCTCCACATCCTAAATGTTGAGATTACAAACATGTCACGGCAACAGCTTCTTCTGTTGTTTGGATGCTATGAATTTTTTTTTTTTTTTTTGAGATTGGGTTTCTCTGCATAGCCATGGCCATCCTGGAAAAAAAAATGCTCTGTAGACCAGGCAGGCCTTGAACTCAGAGATTTCCCTGCCTCTGCCTCCCTACTGCTGGGAATAAAGGTGTGTGCGGTACAACACGCTTGTCTGTGCTCTATGAGCCACCATACCGTCTGTGAACCGGGCAAGGGGCTGAAGATTGAAACACACAAAGACTCACAGAGTCACAGAGACATGGGTCATGCTTGAAACAAGAATGTCCCAAGGATGCCCCTGTTATTGTATCCAGGGGCAGTTTATAATAGCTATGCCCCAGCCAAACGCACCAGAAACCATTCTTCTGCCATCAGGAACTCCTGAGGGTCTCGTGCTCGGAGCAGCTGTAGGCACTCAGATCAGGGGAAAACAAGTTGTTTACAAGAAATTCATGATGGGGGGGTTCACTGCTCAGCTATAATATTTATTTTTTTTCCAGTTTTTTTATTGACAGAGTTTCTCTGTGTAATAGCCCTGGCTTTCCAGAAACTTTCTCTGTAAACCAAGCTGGTCTTGAATTCAGAGATCCACCTGCCTCTTGTGTATAACTTTTATTGTACTGATTTTTCCATTCTTCGGGATATACAGTGACATTTTAAGTTTTTGAGTAGCTAGCAAATTGTTTCCACAGAGCTGTGTAAGAAAGCCAGTAGCTCTACACACTCACCACTGTTTTTAATATCCATCTTACCGGATAGAAGGAAGAATTAGCATATTATAGATTCAATTTGCATTTTCCTAATAAGTACTGATGTTTGCATTCTCTCTATATAGTCTGGTAAGTAGATCCTTATTGAGTGTAATTTACATTGGGTTTCTCTTCTTTCTTTATTGGGTTATCTCTCTTTCCTTCCATCCTTCCCTTCCTCCCTCCCTGCCCAACACTTTCTTTCTTTTGAGATAGGGTCTCACCATGTAGTTATGGCTGGCCTGGAACTTCATTTTTTTTTAATTTTTTTGGATTTTCGAGACAGGGTTTCTCTGTAGTTTTTTGGTTCCTGTCCTGGAACTAGCTCTTGTAGACCAGGCTGGCCTCGAACTCACAGAGATCTGCCTGTCTCTGCCTCCCGAATGCTGGGATTAAAGGCGTGCGCCACCACCATCAGGCTAAATACTTTATTCTTTGTGATACTGTAAATTGGGACAGTTTTCATTTCCAGTTCTTCACGGCTGATTCTTGGTCTATCTTGGTTATGTATCATGCAGAATTGCCCCACTCGTATGCGCTCTAATAACCTGTTTCATACATTCATTACGGGTTTTGCTATGTAAGATCATAAAGTTTAGAACAGAGATCCTTTTCCACACCAGACTTGTCTTCCTTTTTCTTAACTAGTTGAACATGTAAGACCTCTGGGACAAGGGTGAAGAGAAATGGCGAGAAAAGGGCTGCAGATGTAGCTCAGCTTGGTGAGTACTTCCCTAGTTTTCATGAGACTCTTGGATGACTCCCCCCACCAGCCCCAAAGAAGCCAGGTGTGGTGGCACATACCACCCAGGCCGTGGGAAGTGAAGGCAGGACGATGAGAAGTTCTAAGTCAGCCTTGGCTGCATAGGCAGTTTGAAGAGAGTCTGACAAGAGTTTGAGTTACGTGAGATCCTCTTTAAAAAGAAGGGATTCTGCCGGGCGGTGGTGGCGCACGCCTTTAATCCCAGCACTCGGGAGGCAGAGGCAGGCGGATCTCTGTGAGTTCGAGACCAGCCTGGTCTACAAGAGCTAGTTCCAGGACAGGCTCCAAAACCACAGAGAAACCCTGTCTCGAAAAACCAAAAAAAAAAAAAAAAAAAAAAAAAGAAGGGATTCTGCTTAAAGTGGATCTCCTTATTGTAAGATGGTGGTACTCAGGTTTTCACGATTAACTCTGAGACCAGCTACAGGTTTTTCCTAGACACCTGTGATTAGCTCGATGAACTTCCCTCCTTAAACTCTTTGTTGCATTTTATTAGATTTGGTGGTGAATTTGACCAAATGTTTTAGGTTCCTGCATTCTGTCTCTGTGAACAATGTATGAGATAAACCAAATCCAAGAAGAGGGTTATCTTGGCTTAGGCTTTGAGCGAATTTACTGTGTGATTTCTTTGTTCCACAGATCTGAGCCTCTGGTGGCATGGTAAATTACAGTTTTAGAGTGTGTGACAAAGGCAACCCATTCATCTCAATGTGACCAGGAAGCAAAGAGACAAGAAGGGGAGGGTCTGGACTTCTGATTCCTTTCAAGACCAGGCCCTCATTGACCTGGCCCCACCTTCCATTTATTTGTCTTTGAATTTTGCATAACCACTGCATAAAATGGTGGCTTTCTTCGCAATATTTTCACATATGCACATCATGTACTTGACACATATTCTTTGCCTTACCGATTATCCACAACCAGCCCTGCCTCTCCTTCCATGCCATATGCACACACAGAGAGCTACATACCTATGTATGTGTGCAATCTAGATGCCTTACAAGAGAGAAAACATGATATCTGTCCAAAATGTCCAACACATTTTGCTTAATATGCTGTTTTCTCTCTCTAGTTTCATTGGTTTCCTTGAATGTGATGTAATTTTGTTCTTTGGGAGGGACTACTCCCTTGTTAAAGGAAGCACAACGCCTTAAATCAGTTAACTGCAGCTGAGGAGATGGTTCAGCGAGTAAAAGCATTTGCTGTACAAGCCTCATCTGACTTTGATTCTTTCATGCTTTTTTTTTTTTTCCCAAAAGAGGGCTTCTCTGTGTGTAGCCCTGGTTGTCCAGAACTCACTCTGTAGACCAGGCTGGCTTCGAAGTCAGAGATCCGCCTGCCTCTGCCTCCCAAGTGGTGGGATTAAAGGCATGCGCCACCCTCACCTGGCCTGAATTTGATTCTTGGGATATGCAAGGTGGAGAGAACCTACCCTGTAAAAGTTGACCTCTGACCCCTGTTTATTTTTTTTATTTTTTTTTTTTTGGTTTTTCGAGACAGAGTTTCTCTGTAGCTTTGGAGCCTGGCCTGGAACTAACTCTTGTAGACCAGGCTGGCCTCGAACTCCCAGAGATCCGCCTGCCTCTGCCTCCCAAGTGCTGGGATTAAAGGCGTGCGCCACCATCGCCCGGCTGACCCCTGTTTATTAATACATAAAAGTAAAACAAAAGAATGAATCTAGCCGGGCGGTGGTGGCGCACGCCTTTAATCCCAGCACTTGGGAGGCAGAGGCAGGCGGATCTCTGGGAGTTCGAGGCCAGCCTGGTCTACAAGAGTTAGTTCCAGGCCAGGCTCCAAAGCTACAGAGAAACTCTGTCTCGAAAAACCAAAAAAAAAAAAAAAAAAAAAAGAATGAATCTGGCAGCTGGGCCTGTCAGTGCAGGCTTCTTATCTCAGCTACTACAGATGCTGAGGTAAAACATTGGAATTCCAAAGCTTGTCAGGTGTGGCTGTATAGGCCTCTCCACAAAGGCTCTGCATTTGGCAAATGGAGGCAGAAAACATAGAAGTTCAAGGTCACCTTCAGGTGAATTCAAGACCAGCCTGAGATTTTTTGTTTTTTGTTTTTCAAGACAGGGTTTCTCTGTAGCTTTGGAGCCTGTCCTGGAACTAGCTCTTGTAGACCAGGCTGGCCTCGAACTCACAGAGATCCACCTGCTCTGCCTCCGGAGTGCTGGGGATTAAAGGTGTGTGCCACCACCACCACCTGGTCCAAGAGACCTTTTCTAAAACAAACAAACAAGGGCCGGGTGATGGTGGTGCACGCCTTTAATCCCAGCACTCGGGAGGCAGAGGCAGGCGGATCTCTGGGAATTCGAGACCAGCCTGGTCTACAGAGCTAGTTCCAGGACAGGCTCCAAAGCCACAGAGAAACCCTGTCTCAAAAAACCAAAAAAAAAAAAATAAAATAAAATAAAAATAAAAATAAAACAAACAAACAAAAAACAGCAAAGATCCTGACAGTTCAAGGCCTATCTAGGCAACTTAGTGAGACCTTGTATCAGACAACGACAACAAAACAAAAAGGAAACAGAAGCCGGGCGGTGGTGGCGCACGCCTTTAATCCCAGCACTTGCGAGGCAGAGGAGGCAGGTGAATCTCTGTGAGTTTGAAACCAGCCTGGTCTACAAGAGCTAGTTCCAGGACAGGCTCCAAAGCCACAGAGAAACCCTGTCTCGAAAAAACCAAAAAAAAAGGAAATAGAACACAGAGACGCAGCTCAATACTTGTGTACTTGCCTAGTATTTGGAGGAGCTTAAATTTAGACTTAATTCCCAGGACTGAAAGAGAAAGAGGCAGAAGAAAGAGAAGGAAACAAAGGCTCTTATATTCATCTGCAAGCAATCTGCCCTACTTTCGCTACCATATTCCCAACTGTTTCAGTGTTTGTTAAGTGCTTTGTTATGAGACACCATTAAATTTGTATCTCAAGGTGAAACATGCCTATAATTCTAGAACTCAAATGGTGGAAGCAGAAACAATTTAGTGTTTAAAGCTGGCTACACAGAAAGACTTTGTCTCAAAATCAAAAGCAACTAAACAGTGTATGTATGGATAGGAAGAGCATAGTCTACAAAGGAATTGGTTTTAGGTATCCAATGCAGGTGCTAGAATTTACTCCCCACAAATAGGGGCGAAACTATTAGGCTGTCTAGATTTCTCTTCTTTTACACCTGGGAAGATAACTCCTTTTAGTCTTTCTTGTAATGTGGATCTGGTAACAATAAACTGCTTCCGTTCTTACTTATCAGGAAACATCTGCAGTTCACCTTCGTGTTCAAAGTTAGCTTTGCTGAATACAGGATTCTTGTGTGATGTGTTCATTCTAGGATTACAATCTATATGCTATGCTATTGCCTCTGGCCTCCATTGTTTTTAATGAAAAATTGTATTTTTATTTTCTCTTATTAGTGATGATGCAGTTTTCAAAACTGTTTTATTTTCAATATTTTTAATATGCTAGTGGACACTATTAAATGTTTATATTTGTAGTTCACTGAGCTTCCTGTGTGTATAAATTTATTTTTTAAACAAAGGCTTCTGACAATGTTGTGTTGTCTCTTTAAAAAACTATGTTTCTTCTCACTCTCATATATTTTCATTAATATGTATACATATATATGTATATATGTGAATACAAAGTCTGATTATTTTTCTGAGATCCCCTTTCATTTTTTTCTCTTTAATTTTCCTTGTTATTTTTGTTTTTCAGAGTTCGTAATCTCTATTAGTCTTTAGATCAGTGGTTTTTAACCTTCCTAACACTGCAACATTTTAATCCAGCTCCTCATGTCATGGTGACTCCACAACCATAAAATTGTTTTGTTGCTACTTCATAACTGTACCATTGCCAGTGTTATGAATTGTAATGTAAATAGCTGATAATGCAACCCCCAAAGAGATCATGCCCCATAGGTTGAGACCACTGCTTTAGATTAATAATTAATATTTTGCTTTCCTTGTTCAAATTTATGATTGTTCTTTTCAGTGAGTTTTAAATTTTAGTTACTATTTTACATGCTAACCAAAGATATCTACAAACTGAGCCATATCCTTGGCTTGTGAAATGTGGTTTTAATTCTGTTTGCATTTTATTTATTTTCTGTGTATGTGTATTCCTAGAAGCACGTACCATGGCACATGTGAAATCGGAGGCCAACTTTCAGGAGTCAATTCTATTTTACTCTGTGGATGTGAGGATCCAACTCAGGCAGCTCGGGCTCTTCATGACCTGCAATATGATTTTAAGGAGGACAATATGTTCAATTCCTGAAACCCATATAAAAGTGGAAGCAGATGGGCTAGAGAGATGGCTCAGTGCTTAAGAGTACTGACTGATCTTCCAGAAGGTCTGGGTTCATTTCCCAGCATCCACATGGTGGTTCGCAAGCTGTAACTCCAGTTTCAGGGGATGTGATGCCCTCTTCTGGCCTCTATAGACACTGTACTCGTTTGATGCCTGTGCATATGTACAGGCAAAAACATTCATATGCATGGAATAAAAATAAATAAATTGTTTCAAAAATACTTTTTAAAAAAAAGTGGAAGGAGAGAACCAACTCCACAAAGTCCTCTGACAACCACATTCAGACAGGCCCATGTACATACATAATGCACACACATCCACACAAGCATAAAATAATGGTGAATAAGAGTTATTTAAAAATCAAGATCATGGGGCTGGAGAGATGGCTCAGCGGTTAAGAGCATTGCCTGCTCTTCCAAAGGTCCCGAGTTCAATTCCCAACAACCACATGGTGGCTCACAACCATCTGTAATGAGGTCTGGTGCCCTCTTTTGGCCTGCAGGCATACACGCAGAATATTGCATACACAATAAATAAATAAATAAATAAATAAATAAATATTTTAAAAAGTAAATAAAGATCATAGCTGGGTGGTAGTGGCTGTGATGTCTGTGGGCGGCAGTTGTGCACACCTTTAATCCCAATACTCCAGAGGTGGAGGCAGGTGGATCTCTGATTTGGAGGACAGCTTGGTAAACAGAGTGAGTTCCAGGACAGCCAGGGTTACACACAGAGAAACCCTGTCTTAAAAAAAAAAAAAGGCGGGGCCGGGCGGTGGTGGGGCACGCCTTTAATTCCAGCACTCGCGAGGCAGAGGTAGGCGGATCTCTGTGAGTTCAAGGCCAGCCTGGTCTACAAGAGCTAGTTCCAGGACAGGCTCCAAAGCTACAAAGAAACCCTGTCTCGAAAATCCAAAAAAAAAAAAAAAAAAAAAAAAAGGCGGGGCCGGGCGGTGGTGGTGCATGCCTTTAATCCCAGCACTCGGGAGGCAGAGGCAGGCGGATCTCTATGAGTTCGAGGCCAGCCTGGTCTACAAAGGGAGTTCCAGGACAGGTTCCAAAGACAAAAGCATACTTTAGTCAGTTGTGTCCCCTCAAAAGTATGTTCATGTTCTGACCTAACTACCAGTGAATATTACCTTGAAAATAGGGTCTTTGTATGTACAATTATAGCACTAACATGAGATCATTCTAGATTTATGATGGGCCTGAAATTCAGTGACTTGTGTCCTCACACGTTTAGTGGTAGAGTGCATGACCAGAATTTGGGAGGCTCTGGGTGGATCGCTAGACACATACACACACACACACACACTACGGTAAAATTTGACGCTGGACCACAAATAGATAGAAGTTATGTGAAGATGGAGGAAGACATTTGAATTATGCTGTCAACACATCAGAGAATGCTAAGGAGCCATCAGATGCTAGGAAAGGCAAAAGGAATTCTCTAGCAGAGCATTCAGAGGGAGCATGCACTCTGCCACAGGCTGGTTTTTCATTTCTGGCTCTCATGTAAAGAGAACAATCCTCTGCCTTCTTAAACCCTCTGGATTAGACGTTGTTATGGCAGCCCCAGAAAACTAGTGCAGCAACCAAGTAAACATTGTTATTACATTTTTTTTTTTACATTTATTTAGTGTATTTGTGGGGGGGCAGGGGTGCATGCTAGGGCTGTTACTATTCAGGTCTGAATACTAACAAGGGCAAAAGTGTGGAAGTCAGAGAGAAACATGAGTGATCCTGTTTTCTCCTGCACTATATGGGTCCTAGGGACTGAACTCAGTTTCTCAGGCTTGGTGGCAAGCACCGTCACCCATGGAGCCATTTGCTGGCTGTCTCACTTTTCTTCTTTTCTTTCTTCCTTTTTTCTTTTTATTTTTGAGGCAGGTTGATCTCACAATCACTGGATAGCCAGCCAAAGATGGTGCTGAACTCTTGCTCCTCCTGCTTCAGATTCTCAAGTGCTAGGATTATAAGAACATACCACAATGCCTGGCAACATTTCATAGTTTTCTACATAAATTCATTTTTACTGTAACAGATAAAATTTTTTCTCCTCTCCTAATAAAACTTTGAAAAAAATTGAAAGAAAGCAACATGGGTCAGTGGGTAAATGCACTTGCTGTCATGCCTGACAATCTGCATTCAGTATAGGACCCTCGTGATGGAGGGCGAAAACTAACTCCAATATTCTCCTTTCAGACCTACACACACACACACACACACAGAGAGAGAGAGAGAGAGAGAGAGAGAGAGAGACATAGAGAAAGAGAGAGACAGAGACAGTTTGGACTGGTGACTCTGTGATATTGTGATATAAAATACTTGAAAGTGTCTGATGAATTAGCATTAGTTCAGAACAATGAAGACTTTTGGTGGGAATATACACATTTCAAATCTTCCTTCTTACTACTTAGTCCAGAAAATTTGTGCTAGTTCATCAGTTTCTTTTTATGGTTTTTAGAGACAGGGTTTCTCTGTGGTTTTGGAGCCTGTCCTGGAACTAGCTCTTGTAGACCAGGCTGGTCTCGAACTCACAGAGATCCGCCTGCCTCTGCCTCCTGAGTGCTGGGAATAAAGGCGTGCGCCACCACCGCCCGGCATTCATCAGTTTCTTGATAATCATCTCCAAAATTCACCCGTACTGGCTGCTCTGTGGAAATGGATTCAGGCCTTTAAATATCTTTCCTTTTGTTAGTTTACTTTGTCAATAGAGAACATTAGAAGCAATTTAAGAAATTTTGCTTCTTTGAGTTCCTGAAGTGTTTATACCTGAAACACAAGGCTAATCTTTATTTTCTTTACTCTTAATCAATTATCACTTCAAATTCCTGTTAAAATAATTATTTGCCTTGAGGGCAGGTGACATTTCCCCCCTCATATACACAATTTTTTTTTTTGAGACAGGGGTTCTCTTCTGTGTAACAGTCCTGTTTGTCCTGGAACCCGCTCTGTTGACCAGGCTGTCCTCGAACTCAGAGATCCACCTTACTCTGCCTCCTGAGTGCTAAAATTAAAAGCATGCACCACCACTCCCCGGCTAAACAAATAATTTTTTTTTTTATTTTTTTATTTTTGAGACAGGGTTTCTCTGTAGCTTTTTTTTTTGGTCCCTGTCCTGGAACTAGCTCTTGTAGACCAGGCTGGCTTCGAACTCACAGAGATCCGCCTGCCTCTGCCTCCCGAGTGCTGGGATTAAAGGCGTGTACCACCACCGCCTGGCACAAATAAAAATTTAAGAACAGTTTTTATACAAAGTAATTTCTTGTCTTAAAATTCTGTAAATTTGTAGGGTTTTATCTCTTAATTGCATCGAAATCAATAGTTAAATGAACACAAGGATAGTTATGCCACATACCTTTTGAAACATAACACAAATATATTCTCATATGACTTCTTTCTTCTTCTTTTGTTTTTTTGAGACAGGGTTTCTCTGTAGCTTTGGAGCCTGTCCTGGAGCTAGCTCTTGTAGACCAGGCTGGCCTCGAACTCACAAAGATCCGTCTGCCTCTGCCTCCTAAGTATTGGGATTAAAGGCGTGTGCCACCACCGCCAGGCCAGAAATTCTGTAAGTTAAGTAAGTATGGTGAGTATTATTTATTCTTATATTTTACACATAAGGAATACAATTAATAAAATGTGAATACTCTAAAATCATATAATAGTCATTTTTCTTCTCTGTATAATGAAGAAAAATAACCTGTCTCATAGGTCACTGTAAGAATTAAATGAGCTACATACAGCAGGTAACATGTGATAATGACTTGGTAAAGGTTAACTGTTAATTACATTATATTATATTGAACCATAAAAGTATTACTATTTCAGTAACCCCTTACAAAGATTTTCAGAGGTTTTTATATTTCTTTTATCTACTTTTTAAAAATAATGATTATGCCAAAGATAACCATAGCATTTCATAATTACCTTGTAATGTTATTATTTTCTGAACAAAAGAAACGGACAAAAAGAGTTAGTGAGGATAATTTGTTTATGCTAACTTAATGGAATTCTAGGCCCACTGTGTTATTGACTGAGCTCCGTAAATCTGAAAACCAAACTCCCACTATCAATTTAGAAGGTGAACCTTCAAACTTGAGTACTTCAATGTAAACAATGTATACAGAGTCTGTTTTGCCAGCAGGTTTAGCTTCAATGAATTAGGATTTCAAAGTAGAGAATGAGAACAGAATGTTAAAAGAAAGTGGCTAAGTCAAGTAAACCAGTTTACTCCATCTGTGACAATCATTACACAAGTAACTTTGATCGCTGAAGACTTAACTACCCATCGCCAAAAGTGCTGTGTGAAGAGTTGAGGCTATATATTAAAACGATTGTAGTCTCATTTCTAGGAAACAATTTGTAAACTAGCAAGCTGACTTATGCTTGAAAGGTGAGCACCCCAGGAAGCAGGGCAGGAGGATTGCAACTAATTCCTGGTGAGGCTTGCATATATAGTGACAGCATGTCAGAAAATAACGTTTAAAGGGCAAAACAAAACAAAGTATGGTTTCTATCCAAACTTCAATGTATATTTAAGAACTTTTAAAATGTTTTGATAGTGTTTCAAAACAGAATTCAAACTTTACCTACAGAATTTGGGAAAATACATTATTGAAAACTTCAGAATTTGGAACCGGCTTCCTGGTTGAAGTGTAAATTTCTCAAGCAATATTTATAGCATCAAGGGGGATATTTTAAGTAGTTTACTATAAGAATATTATTTCTCTACTCATCGGGTAAGTACAGCACTTTCATTTGGTGCATTGTTCCTCGTTTGGACACAAGACCACAAGTGGCTAGCACCATTTCCTTGGGGTAGAGACAGAACAAACAAACCAAACCCTTTAGGTGACCTATCGGAGTTAGGCCAAGTTAGTCCCTTACAAGTTTCTCATGAAAGGTTCCCTCACCGGAAAGGGTCCAATCGCCCTTACAGGAAGGGTAAGCAACTCCGGAGCTCCGAGACGCCAACGCCACCACAGAGTTTTAGAGAGGTTGCCAGAGTGTCTGCCTGCATTTAGCACCTCTTCCTCCTTCCCGGGGCAGTAACTAGGCAACCCCAGGCCGGCTCAGGCGGCTGGAGCAAGGCAGCAGCCTCAGTGCCTCTGGCGGCGAGCCGTGAGCGCTGCAAGCGGCTCCCTCCCCTTTCCCCCCTTTCCATGACTCCACCCCTTTTGCCCCCGCCCACCCCTCAGCGACTTCGGCTCCTCCCTCTCCTTCTCTCTTGCTCTCCTTCCTCCTCCGCCTCCTCAGCTCTTGGGCTAGAATATCTATGGGTCGAAACGTGATGCGATGAATCCGAGAGAGACCGAAACTGGGACGAGGAGTGCAGCGGAAGCGGCGGGACTCCCAGGCATGGGGGCTTCACCACAATAGAGGCAGCACCCCCACCCGCACCCGCCAGCCCTCCGGAGCAAAGCCCCCAAACCCCCTCGGGAAAAGGATGGCGGCGGCACCTACCCAGATCGAAGCCGGTGGGTAGCTGAGCCAGGGGCTAAAGGGATGGGGGCTTTGCGCGACGGCTGTCAGAATTTTTTTTTAAAGCTTGTATCTCTCTTCCTTGCCTCTCTCCCAACATCTCCCCCCACCCCCCCACCCCTTCTTTAGAGCTGTATTACCTGATCGCTAGGTTCTTGCAGTCCGGACCCTGTAACAAATCCGCTCAGGTGAGACGGAGAAGGATATCTGGGAGTGTTGGGGAATGGTACCAATGGGGAAATTGAGGCACCGGGTGAGCAGTGCAGTGGAGGGTGAGGGAAAGGCCGGCCTCGATTAGTCCTACAGTCAGCGGCTGTGTTGGAAGTGGGGAGGGAGGAATGGGTTGGCGCCCCAATCTGCTTCTCATATCCGTGTTTCCCTCTTCCCCAGGTGCTAGTGCAAGAGCTCGAGGAGCATCAGGTATGGACCCCCTTTGGGAAGGGCTGGGGAGGGCTGGGGAGAAACTGGAGGAAGGGTAAGGTAGGTCAGGGGCCGAGGGCAGGGGCCCGGAGGGAGCCTTCGAGCTGGACACTCCGGGCTGTTGTCACTTGGGGTGAGCCGGGTTCTTTCTCAGAAGGGGCGGACAACGTTGGGGTCTTAACTCGTTGCCTTTTATTCCTGCGGGAGACGTTTTTTCAGGATTTCCTTCCCTTTGGCCTGTCCCCCCAGCCCCCACCCCCGGCACGGCGGCAATAGCTGTCCGGTCTGGAGATATGAAAACACTAGAGGGTCTAGGACTGGGCTCCAGGCTGGGTGCTGCTGATGGGGAGCAGAGGCTTTTCCTTCACACCCCCCCCCTTTTCTTTTCCTCTGGCCCCCAGCTGATTCCGCGCCGCTTAGACTGGGAGGGGAAAGAGCACCGAAGAAGCTTCGAGGATCTGGTTAGTAAACTTTTCATTTCAACTTAGCCCAACTCTTTCTCCACTCCCTCCCCACCTTGTGCCCCCAACCCGCCCCTGACCCTTCAGCCCGCTAGGCTCCCCAAGCCTGCTGTTTGGTGTTCAATCGACTGCCCCTTCCCCCTCCCAGCGTGTCGGGAAGGGTACCTTGCCCTACTCCAGCCTTGCTTATTTTCACCCGAAAACTTTGAAGAATGTGAGTTGGTTATCTGAGGTGCTGTGTTGTGGATTATGACTCTGTTACAAACATCGGAGAAGGCCCATTGTAGGGGGAGAAGGGACAGAAACCAGGGGGTTATCTTGGGGCACGTACCAAGGACTGACGCTGGCCAATGACAGCGTTGGTAACAGCCCGGAGTTCCGGATTAGTGGAAGAAAACTGGTTTCTGGTTGGTCCTGGCTTGAAATACGGGAACTGAGGCCAGGCTTGGGTGTTTTTTTTTTTTTTTTCTCTCGCTCTCTCGCTCTCTCTTTTTTCTCCTTTTTCTTTCTTTCTTTCTTTTTTTCTTTTTAGAGGGAAAGGGAGAAGGAGCTCAGAAGGGGGAACTGACTCGTAAATGAGAAAAACGACACAAATAAAGATACTAAGGGACCACTGAGTGATTTCCAAGATTTGCCGTCTTTAGATAATGGACTACTGAATAAAAACATTGTTGTATATTTCAGATCTTAGAAAATAGCTTGTTAATTCATCAGTAAATTGCATTTGTACAGATACATTTTTACTAAATCAAAACTATGGATTATGACCTTTTAGGAATAGGTGAACAGGATTAGGGAATTAGGAGACAACAATGGGCATTTTTAAAAAACAGAATATACTTTAGTTAAGAACCAAAGCGATCGGATTGACTGCTGTTTCTCCTGCATCTATGATTCGTAGTGTAAGTGCACCTTCTGCTCTGCACAGAGACAAAAAGGTGACCCTTTATATTTTGGGAAGGAGGTTCTTCTGTTGGTCACAGATGTAGAATTGTATGAGAATAAAAAGAGTGATGAAATCTAAGTTCACTAAATTCAGCTCTCTTTCCTCCAAATAAGATCCAAATGAGGAAAATCAGACAAAGTAGAAAAAAGTTGGAAGGGTAGTAGAATAAATAAAAAGAAAATTTATTTAAAATTATATTGTAATAAGAAAACCTTTAAATTGCTGAGGTATTCCTTTTGATAATTTTTGTGTACAGTATTTCAAGAGTGAAGCGTGTAAATTGTTACAGAAACTACTGTTTTGCAAATCAACAAATGTTATAATTGTAATAAGAGTAAATACCACCATGTTAATGGTTATAATTTTTCAGATGGCTATAAATTATTTCTGAATACCTGTTACTACTTTTAATTTTTGGCCAGAAGTTTTATGTTGTTGCTCTTGTTAGATATGAGTTCAACTAGTACCACAGAACGTAAAACCAAAGTATTCACTAAAATATGTTTTATCAGGTAACTACTGATACACATTTGAAAATAGTTTGAATATCTAGGTGTATGGATAGTGCTTTTCTTTACGTTTTCCCTTTCCAGTTTTCATATGTGTGTGCACGTAGATTACTTTTTGAGCAAATGGCAAAAGGAAACTTAAAACTATATTTTCAAAACGAATGCAATAGGAATTCAGGTAATTAAAATTTTCTCCTTACCACCCAATTTTAATACCAGTTTACTAGTCCTTTCTTAAACTGTAAAAGCAAATTTTTACACAATTGCAGTCTGTCCATTTTCTGCTTTGTCTTTCTGGCAGTACTTTTGCATGACTAGTGTTATTTGCATAGCCAGACTTGTAATGGTAAGAAAAACCAATTTAGTTGTATTTTAGATACTATGATTTGTCCTCGATTTCCAATTGATCTTCTAAGTTACAGTGACTTTTTCACTAATATTTTTGCATAATTAGGTGGTCTTTTTCTGCTACCTTCTCCCCAAGTCCCTTGGACTTTGCTCTCTAAAGTGGATTTCTAAATAAGGTCAAAGGAGCTCATCAGCTTTGTAGCTTTAATCATATATTGAAGACCACTCTTCAGAAGGCCTGAGTTGATTTAAATAGAATTTTCTTTATTAGTACTAGGCTTGCTTAACCCTTAAGTGTTACTTTTTAAAATTATCGTTAATGCAGTTATCTGTTTCTATGGACTTGGTGTCATTTGTTCATATATTTCTGTACTGTTAGCTTGTTTGATGAGACAGGGTCACATGCTGCTGTGTAGGCTAACCTAGAGCTCATTATGTGGTTCAGGCTTGCCTCAAGCTTGAAGCAACCCCCTGCTTCAGCCTTAGAAATGCTGGGATTACAGGTATAACCCTTCTAATTAGTATTTATTTATTTATTTGGTATTGTTACACAAGGTTTCCTTGGATCTGTGAAGTTTGGTGTAGAATCTGAGATACTGTGGTGACTTCAAACTTATGTTCCTTCTTCTGCAGTCTTCCCAGCAGGCACATACCACCATGAGCCTGGCTACATTTTCATAAACATGTGTGCGAACACACACACACGATGGAATCAAGGGTATTGTGCATAAGCTACATTCCGAGACCTTTTTTATATATATTTAAAATTTTGAGCCAGGCTGTGGTGGCGCACACCTTTAATCCCAGCACTCTGTGAGTTCGAGGCCAGCCTGATCGTCTACAAGAGCTAGCTCCAGGACAGGCTCCAAACCTACAGAGAAAACCTGTCTCGAAAAACCAAAAAAAAATTTTTGATATGCAGAGGAATTTTTATATTTGACTATATAAACCATGTACCCTTGCTTTTTTCATTTAAAGTTTTATATTATGAACTTTGTTGTTCTTTTTTTATATCCCCCTTGTTCACATTTTTCATCCATGAAATTGAAAGCACTAGTTAGCAATTGTATTAGAATGACATAGGTTGTATTACCCTTATTTAATATACAAAATACATGAGGCAATAATATTAAAATAAATGTATCAAAGGTATATGCTCAAAAAGATTATATGTTCATTAGTGTCTGTAAAAAGAGTATAATTGTTATCATTCTAAGAATTTTCATCTTTGCATAAAACATTCAGGCTCTAAAACTCTTTTGGTAGTTGGTGATTAAACCAAATGAACCATGCATATAGGGCAAGCACTATGACTGAGCCACAGCCCTAGCCCTATTAAGAGTGTTTCATATTGTCATTTGATTCATAACAACTACTTTAAAACAATATATTAGCATTCCAGACATACCTATATTCCTTTCTTACCTTGCCCAACTTTTGTCTAATTGCTAACAATAGCTTGAATTGGTTACTAGAATAGCAGACTATTTTTGAGTGCTGGTAGCATAGTTATTGACTGTGTAAGCATGGGAGCAATTTAAACATATGTGATTTAAAATCTGCTCTATGACACACAGTCACAGTTACGAAGAACAGAATGGAGCATGTGAAACCCAAAACATTTGCTCCTCAAGTCCAATGCAGTGTGTGTTTTTGTTTTTTTTTTTTTTTTTTGTTTTTGTTTTTGTTTTTCGAGACAGGGTTTCTCTGTAGCTTTGGTGCCTGTCCCGGAACTAGCTCTTGTAGACCAGGCTGGCCTCGAACTCACAGAGATCCGCCTGCCTCTGTCCTAACACTGAATGATATGGTAGAGTTGTCGGTCTCTGGAACCTGGGGTTGCTATTGACTTACTAGAGTCATTGTACGTGTTGGTGCTCACGTAAACAGGTTTTTAGCACTTAAACTAAGTATAACCTTCTGAGTCGGTATGTTAACTGTATGTATATTTTCAGGGCTGACCATTTGGTATTAGATAACCAATTGCTATGCTCTTCCCTGGAGAAGACTATTTCTCCCGGTCTCAGCATTCCTTACTATTTTTCATAGAATATCTTTTATGGATTCTTTAACAATTTCATTCATGTAAACAAAGTGTCTTCCTAATATTTGGTCCATACACCTTATTTTGAGGCAGTACTTCTCACAGAGTCTACGATTTGGATTCAGCTACAGTAGCTGGTCAGGAAACCCCGGGATTCTCTTGTGTCCAACTCCTTAAGGCTAGGATTACAAACCCATGCTGCCGTGCACATGGCTACTGACGATCCCAACTAAAGTTCTCCTGATGGTATGGGGAGCACATTACCCACCTAGCCGGCTTTCCAGCCTGAAATCATCTTTGTCATGTTTTTTACATGACTGCTAGTAAATTTGAGTGCATTTTTTCAATTGTTTACTGATTACTTAGGAAACTGGTAACAAATAGCAATTTAAAGACACTTTACTGTTTCATGTACATTTGCAAATATTGTATTTGTGTATACACATACACACACATACACACTCATACACAGAGATTACTTAAGCTGGTAGCGCAGACTGAGTTTACTCCCTTCCTTGTACCTTCACCACTAAGCAACTTCTTGAATATAGAAGTTGCCTCTGTACTTTTCTTGATTTTTATCTACATTCAAGTTTAGAGCCCTTTTAGCACTCTTCCTTTCCCTCCCTCCTCCTCTTTTGTTTGTTGTATTTAGACAATGTTACATTGTAGCTTAGCTCTGGTTGTCCTGGAACTTGCTGTGTAAACCAGAGCGGCCTGGAACTCACCAAGATCTGCCTGCCTCTGCCTCTGCAGTGCTGGGATTTAAGAAGTGTGCCCCAGGTCCAGGGTTGTTTGAGGTTTCTTTTTCCTGGGGAAATCTTGAAGCTAGTAGAAAGAGAAAGAAATGCTATTAATACTGATTAACATTCCAAAGGAGAGTTGTAGGGAGTCTTAACTCCTTGTTACCTGTGCTGCTGCAGAGCTCTCTGGAGCCAGACCTGGTGACTCACCTGGAATTCCAGCATTTAGGAGGCAGAGGCAGGTGGGTCAGGTCTGGAAAGCAAATTCCAGGACAGCCAGGGGCTGTTACTCAGAGAAACTGTGTCTGGAAAAAAAAACAAACAGAGAGGGGGGAGGGAGGGAGGGAGGGAGGGAGGGAGGGAGGGAAGGAGAGAGAGAGAGAGAGAGAGAGAGAGAGAGAGAGAGAGAGAGAGAGAGAGAGAGAGAGAAGCACATTAGTTCTGCTTAGAGAAGAACCAGTTACTATTTGTTTCTGCACACCTATCCCCTTTCACAGTAACATTTTTACATAATCATCTGAAAATGAGACATTTTTATTTCTGTAAGGTTGTCAAAAGATTTAAGATGTGAGTTTATGATTCAATCCTGACTTTTAAGTAAACCTAAAATATTAATTAGAGAACACTTAAGAGACACAGCTCCTCCTACCTCTAGGGAAAAAAACAGATACTTTATTTTTGCTGGGTTCTTTTGGTTTGCTTTGAGTTTTTCTAGACATGATTTCTCCGTGTCGCCCTGGCCCATCCTGGAACTTACTCTGTAGACTAGGCTGGCCTGGAACTCAGAGATCTTCCTGCCCTTATTTCCTGAGTGCTGGGATTAAAGGTGTTTATACCACTGCCCGGCTCTTTTTGCTTCTTTAGGTCTCTACTAACCTCAGGCACTTTGAGTTTTGATTTATTTCTATTTTCTAGTTTGTTTTCTCCACAGGGACTGTCATTTCTCTTAGGGCAGTTAAATCTTTTTGAGGAACTTGGGGAAGGGCATCATGTATCACTAGGTATACTCTACCTCTAAGGTAGTTATGTAAGTTTTTTTTTTGGTTTTTGAAGACAGGGTTTCTCTGTAGCTTTGGAGCCTGTCCTGGGACTAGCTCTTGTAGACCAGGCTGGTCTCGAACTCACAGAGATCCGCCTGCCTCTACCTCCCGAGTGCTAGGAATAAAGGTGTACGCCACCACTGCCTGGCCTTATTTAAGATTTTATAACAAGTACAAATAATTATTAAGTTGGTCAAGGGCCAGAAAATATTTGCCAAGAAAGACATCCATGTAGAGTCTCCCATATAGCATTTACTTGCTATAAGGAACTCAGTTTCTCCAAGAGTGTTGGAAAATTTGCATGGTTTATATATATATATATATACATATATGTATGTATGTATATATATATATATATATATATAGTGCCATAAGGCTTTTTTCTTTCAGATACTGTATATGTACACGAGGCATACTTATAAATAAGCTAATGTGAACGGTTGTTATCATGTACGGAGACATTAGGATATCAGTTTCTATAGATCATATTTTTAGATCGAATCACCAGGTACTTTGATTTTAATATTATTTGCATATTTTAACGAAGTAGAGTATAAGTATTTGGCTGTTAAACCAAACTGAAGATATGAACAATAATGCAAAGTATTTCCTTGACCTTTGATCCAAACCTGAAGCTGAACTTTCTGAGTACAAACCTGAGGCAACATGGTCGCTGTTCTTTCTGAATATCATGACCATTGCCTAGGTTCTACCTATTTTACTAGATTACAGTTAATTTTGGCAAAAGCTTACGAAAACAATTGCCCCGAAATTCTGGGTGTGGTGATACATACCTGTTAGTACTTTTGAGAAAGTCTTGCTATGTAGCTCTGGCTGACGTGCGACACAGTACTTAGTGCATGTTAGATTTACGTGCAGCACAGTACTTAAGTGCATGTTAGCTTTAAACTTTTTGTAAGTTTTGTAATTTTTTGTAACAGGCTTCAACCCCCAAGTGCTGGAATTTTAAGCATGTGCTACTTTGCTAGGCACTAGTGGTCCTTTCTGCTTTTCTCTTTGAGACAAGATCTTACTAAGTCCCCTTAGGGGGCCTTGAACTGCCAGGCTGGGCTTGGACTCTTAGAACGTAATCTGCCTGAATTTTTGCCTCAGAATCTTTTCTTTTTTTTCCCTTCCTTCCTTCCTTCCTTCCTTCCTTCCTTCCTTCCTTCCTTCCTTCCTTCCTTCCTTCCTTCCTTCCCTCCCTCCCTCCCTCCCTCCCTCCCTCCCTCCCTCCCTCCCTCCCTCCCCCCCTCCCTCCCTCCCTCTTTCTTTCTTTCTTTTTTCCTTTTTGGTTTTTCGAGACATGGTTTCTCTGTAGCTTTGGAGCCTGTCCTGGAACTCACTCTGTAGACCAGGCTGGCCTCTTAATTCACAGAGATCTGAGTGCTGGGATTAAAGGTGTGTGCCACCACTGCCTGGCCCAGATTCTTTTCTTAACCAGTTACTTCTCAGTACTGAATAAATGAAGTCAGAGAGTTTACACATCACTTTTTAGGTTTTTTCTTGACATGATCGTGTTTGCTATTTTGTACCACATTTTATAACAGCGTTAGGTTAAAGTGATTTAATCTGTAGAATAGAGGCTTGTGCTTTGTAAATTATGCTATAGCATCATTTAAATATTCCTTGCTTATTTTGTCTTTCATTTTTAAAGATTTATTTTTAATTATTTTAAGTGTGTGTGTGTGTGTGTGTGTGTGTGTAGGGCAGCGGTGTTAGGTTTCCTGGCATTATAGGCAGTAAGCTATCCAATGTGGGCACTAAACTGTCTGCAAGGTAGTATGTGCTCTTAGCCGCTGAGCCATCTGTCCAGCCCCATTGTGTGTGCCTGTTTCTTAAAATTAGTTCAAATATTAGATTATTAATTTTAATTTTCTTGATTTCATATTTTAAAATACTTTGCTCTACTATGGAATGAGTTGATACCTTAGAACTAAGTGTTTTTCCCTGTGCTCTCTTTATGGTTTCTAGGTGGCAGCCAATGCACACATTCCTCCAGACTACCTCCTTAAAATTTGTGAGAGGATTGGTCCCTTGTTAGATAAGGAGATCCCTCAGAGTGTCCCTGGGGTACAGACATTACTAGGTGTTGGTCGGCAGTCTCTGTTACGGGATGCCAAAGGTAAGGACTCTTTTAGATATTTAACACTGCTATACAGGAAGATTCAGAGATCAATGCAGTTTCAAATGAATATTCATATGTCTTTAAAAAATACTTTCTTTTAATTTGTGTGAACTTGCTGTATTTTAATAAATTTCTAAATATACAAGTGAATTTCTTTCCTTTTTTTTGTTTTTTTTTTTGGTTTTTTGAGATAGGGTTTCTCTGTGTACCAACCCTGGCTGTCCTGAAACTTACTTTGTGGACCAGGCTCACAGAGATCTCTTCACCACCTGGTTACAATTGAATTTCTAAAGGTGTAAATCAGGTCCTTTTGTGTTGAGTAGTGGAAAAATGTTTTTGTTTGTTTGTTTCTTCCTTAACTGACTTTGGTCTTTTCATATAGACTGTAAGAGTACACTATGGAATGGGTCTGCCTTTGCAGCTCTACACAGAGGCAGACCTCCAGAACTACCTGTAAATTATGTGAAACCTCCAAATGTGGGTAAGTAATATCATGCAAGTTATGAACATATTCTTGATTCTTTTTACTTGTTCCTTTCAAGACTGGGCTTCTCTGTAACAACTCTGGCTGTTCTGGATCTTGATTCATTCTTGAATTCTTTTGATAGCAAAAAGTAGACACCGCGATTGAGTTTAAAGTATAAACAAACTGTTTACATTATTTGAGTTAATTTTTTTTGAAGATTGATTTTTATGTATGTGTGTGTGTATGTGTATATGTATACTATAGGCCTGAAGGTGCCCGAGGAGGCCTGAAGAGGGTGTTGGATCCTGCTGAGGTGGAGCTACACGCAGTTGTGAGCCACCCAGTAGCTGGGAACTAAACTCAGGTCCTCTAGAAGAGCAAGCACTCCTAGCCACTAAGTTTTCTATCTAGCCCTACAAAATTTCTTAATGGGAACACATAACTAAAAAATATTATTTATTTATTTATTTATTTATTTATTTATTTATTTATTTATTTATGTATGTGTATGAATGTGTGTGGGTGCACGTGCGTGTGCATGCATACATGCAACTACACAAGTTTGGAGGTCAGAAAACAACTTGGAATTTTTGGATTTCTACCATCTAGGTCTTGTTACAAATGCAGATCAGCAGGCTTCGCTGCAGGTACCTTTACACAGTGAGCCATCTCATGGCACCCCAGGGCTATATGTTCAAAGTGATTTTCTACCTAAAGCAAATGTCATTTTGTGAAAGGTGATCTATTTTTTGCATTTCATTTCCTTCTTCACAGAAACTTGGTTTATTTTTGAGACAGGATCTTCTGTAGTTCAGGTTAACCTACAGTTCACTGTAGCAGAGGATGATCTTGAGTTCCTGATCACTTCTGCTTCTACTTCACAAATGTTGAGATTATAGTGGTTCCCTGCCTCTGAAACATTTTTGAACATATAGTATGGGTGCTTTTGCCATATGGTTTTCTATTTCTATGTCTCTTTATTGAGTTTCCACAAAATTTTACAGGGAACTGTTTAAAGATAGCTTTCAGAAGGAACCAAATGTGTGTTCTGTTTATATTTCTTTGCCAAGTTTATAATGATGTTATGTATTTTCTATCAGTCATCTTTCTATTTATTTCTTGTTGTTTTGTGACACGGTCTTGCTGTTTCCCATACTGGATTGGAATTTGCTGTGTAACCAGGCAGTGTTCTAACTTGTCTCTTGAGTCTTGGAATTAGAGGCATGAACCACTCACTACACCTTGCTCTATTATTTTAAGACAAAATATCCTCGCTTTTAGTTCTAGTTTACAGAAATTCACATCCCTATTTGTTCTTGGGACATCTTTAGTCAAATCGCCTCAAAGAATTACTAGTTACTAGTCTACCAAGATGGTAGATCTCAGTCTAAATATATTGTGATTAGAACTAGGATTTACAAAGTGCTTGTAAAACAAAGGTGCTGGAATGTCATTCTGCTTTCACAAAAATTATATATTTTTCTATAATTCATAGTGTTTTACACACTGTGCCTTAATATTTGGATGGATAATTTTCAAATAAAAAGACTGGAACACTTTTTTTTTTTTTTTTTTTTTTTTTGGTTTTTCGAGACAGGGTTTCTCTGGCTTTGGAGCCTGTCCTGGAACTAGCTCTTGTAGACCAGGCTGGTCTCGAACTCACAGAGATTCACCTGCCTCTGCCTCCCAAGTGCTGGGATTAAAGGCGTGCGCCACCACCGCCCGTGGAACACTTTTTGTTGTTGGCTTTTTAAAAGAAAATTAGACAAGGTCTCACTATGTATCCCTGTTTATGAACAGTTTTTCAAAGGGAATACTATTATACTATCAAATACAGTAAGTTAACAGAACATATTAAACCCTAGGGGTTAAATATATTGAGAGTAGAGATTATTTTAAAAGATAATTAGCCAAAATCATTGATGAAATGTAAAACTTCATAAGAGAAATTGGTTACTTAGGAGTGCATTGCTAACATTCATAGCCTGAATGTTACTGGAAAAATAGACAACTGGGTTAGGTCTTAATCGGTTTGTGTTGCTGATAATATTTTTTTCAGTTTGTCAGGGATAGTTTATATACCAGTATTTTTTACTTATAATTTATTGACTTGAGGAAGGCTTTTTTTCCCTCATGAACTTATTTGTGTTCAAAGACATATGTACCTGCCTGTTTGTTCCGAGTGCTCGGACTAATGGTGTTGTGTAGTACAATGCCAAGCTTTACTTTTTTTTTTAAAGATAGTGTTTTTTCCGTGTATCCCTGACTGTCCTGGAACTCACTCT